>NC_073425.1:466875-469375 GCF_028641065.1 Leucoraja erinaceus
TGCAGTTCTTTTTTTTCTTCTTTTTTTCCAGCATCTGCAGTTCTTTTTTAAACGTGTTCACAGAAGGTGCGTGGGCCGTGCCGGCGGCTTTGCGTAGGATGCGGTACAGACAGAGCTCGCCGTGCTCGGCGGGCCGGATCTTTACAGGGGAAAAAATCCACCCGCGGGACGGATGATTTCGGGTTGCGGGCCGCATTCGGCCCAGGGGCCGTAGGTTGCCGACCTCTGCTGTAGACGTTGCAATCAGGAGCAAAACGCAACCCTGTCCTACCTCTCCTTGCAACTCATAGCCTCCAATCCAGGGAGCATTCTGGTGAACCTTCTCTGCACCCTCTCCAGAGCCTCCAAATCTTTCGCTCAGTTTACAGGTACAGTGAAAAACTTTTGTTGCGTGCGATCCAGTCAGCGGAAAGACAACACATGATTACAATCGATCCGTTTACGGTGTACAGATACATGATAAGGGAATAACGTTTAGTGCAAGGTAAAGCCAGCAAAGTCCGATCAAGGATAGTCCAAGGGTCCCCAATGAGGTAGATAGTAGTTCAGGACCGCTCTCTGGTTGTGGTAGGATCGTTCAGTTGCCTGATAACAGCTGGGAAGAGACTGTCCCTGAATCTGGAGGTGTGCGTTTTCACACTTCTGTACCTCTTGCCCGATGGGAGAGGGGAGAAGAGGGAGTGGCCGGGGTGTGACTGGTCCTTGATGATGCTGCTGGCCTTGCCGAGGTAGCGTGAGGTGTAGATGGAGTCAATGGAAGGGAGGTTGGTTTGTGCGATGGTCTGGGCTGCGTACACAATTTGCTGTAATCGGGTAATGGGAGGGACCAGAACCGCACACAATACTCCAAATGCAGCCTAACCAAGATGCCTCATCAATTTATATGACTTGGACGAGGGGATTGAAGGCTTTGCGGACAAGGTTGCCACAGAAGGCTGTGGAGGCCAAGTCAGTGGATATCTCTAAGGCAGAAGTAGATAGATTCTTGATTAGTACGGGTGTCAGGGGTTATGGGGAGAAGGCAGGAGAATGGGGTTGGGAGGGAGAGATAGATTGAATGGTGGAGTAGACTTGGGGCTGAATGGCCTAATTCTATTATTCCTTATGGCCTTATACTGTAACTCGAGTGTTTCTTTCATGTTGTTATCAATCCTGGAATTTTGATGAACTATTGATTAGTTTAGTTTAGTTTAGTTTAGTTTAGATAAGAGAAATAATGTGGAAACAGGCCCTTCGGCCCACCGGATCCGTGCCAACCCGCGATCTGCGTACATTCACATTATCCTACACACGCTAGGGACAATTGCACTTACACCAAGACAATTAAACCTGTACGTTTTTGTAGTGTGGGAGAAACCCCACACAGGTCACGGGGAGAACGTACAAACTCCACATAGAAAGCACCCCTAGTCAGGATTGAACCCTGGTCTTTGGCGCTATGAGGCAGCAACTCTACCGTGTGCCACCGTGCCACGATTGTTGCTTCTATCTATGAGCAGGCCTGACAGTACCAGTATACAGCGCGGAGGATAACAGTATAACCAGGCCCTTCGGCCCAACTCATCCTTCGGGTCGCCAACTTTCCCACTCCCAAATGAGGGACAAAAGGTCAAAATACGGGACAACTTCCTGACGGCAATTCGTTGACCGACTGGGCCGTGTCTGGGTGAATGGTGAGTTGGCCCCGGGTGCTGGACTGCACACAAAGCCCAGCCGGCGGGCCAGCTGAGGAGTTTTGGCCCGGGCCCCAAAGTCCGCGCCCCGTCCAACTCATGAACCGACGATCGGCCGTGAGAAGGAGGGGTGGAGGTGGTGTCGGCGGTAAGCGAAGGTCCGAAGGTCGGACAGCTGGGCCGGGCTGCCGACCGACCGACGGGGCCACGGGCGAGGCGCTGCTGCTGCTGCTGCTGCTGCTGCACTCCACGGGCTGCACTACGCCGGGACGGGTGAGGCGGGGCCGGACGCGGCGCTCCGACCCGACAGTCCCCTCGACCCGAGTAGCAGCGGTCAAATACGGGACAAGGGCGGTCCCGTACGGGACAAACCAATTTAGCCCAATTTAGACCAACTGTCCCGTATTAGCCGGGACATCCCGTAGGGATGTCCCGGCTAATACGGGACAGTTTGTCCATGCAGACCAATGGTGCCCGCTCCATTTGCCCGTGCTTGGCACATGTCCTAATAAATGTTTCTACATATGTATCTGTCCAAATGTTCTTTAAAGATTGCTTCTGTACCAGCTTCATCTAAATCAGGGGTCGGCAACCTACGGCCCCCGGGCCGAACGTGGCCCGTAACCCGAAATCATCCGTCCCGCAGGTGGATTTTGTTTCCCGTAATCATCCGTCCCGCCGAGCGCGGAGCGCGGCCGAGCTCTGTCTGTACCGCATCCTGCGCAAAGCCGCCGGCACGCCCACGCACCTTCTGTGAACACGTTTAAGAAAGAACTGCAGATGCTGGAAAAATAGAAGGTCGACAAAAATGCTGGAGAAACTCAGCG
>NC_073425.1:474375-602808 GCF_028641065.1 Leucoraja erinaceus
ATCAGTACCCCATTCCTGCCTTCTCCCCATATCCCCTGACTCCACTATCTTTAAGTGCCCTATCTAGCTCTCTCTTGAAAGCATCCAGAGAACCGGCCTCCACCGCCCTCTGAGGCAGAGAATTCCACAGACTCACCACTCTCTGTGAGAAAAAGTGTTTCCTCATCTCCGTTCTAAATGGCTTACCCCTTATTCTTAAACTGTGGCCCCTGGTTCTGGACACCCCCAACATCAGGAACATGTTTCCTGCCTCTAGCGTGTCCAAACCCTTAACAATCTTATATGTTTCAATAAGATACCCTCTCTACCTTCTAAACTCCAGAGTGTACAAGCCCAGCCGCTCCATTCTCTCAGCATATGACAGTCCCGCCATCCCGGGAATTAACCTTGTAAACCTACGCTGCACTCCCTCAATAGCAAGAATGTCCTCCCTCAAATTAGGGGACCAAAACTGCACACAATACTGCAGGTGTGGTCTCACTAGGGCTCTGTACAACTGCAGAAGGACCTCATTGCTCCTGTATTCGACTCCTCTAGTTATAAAGGCCAACATGCCATTCGCTTTCTTCACTGCCTGCAGTACCTGGACCCTAGAACATGGAATGTGGAACATAGAACATAGAACAGAACATGGAACATAGAACATACAACATAGAAAATGGAATGTGGAACATGGAACATGGAACATGTAACATATAACATAGAACTTAGAACATATAGCATAGAGTCATAGATTGATACAGTGAGGAAACAGGCCCTTCGGCCCAACTCGCCCACACCGGCCAACATTGTCCCAGCTGCACTAGTCCCACCTGCCTGCGTTTGGTCCATATCCCTCTAAACCTGTCCTTTCCATGTACCTGTCTAACTGTTTCTTAAACGATGGGATAGTCCCAGCCTCAACTACCTCCTCTGGCAGCTCATTCCATACACCCACCGCCCCTTTGTGTGAAAAAGTTACCCCTCAGATTCCTATTAAATCTTTTGCCCTTCACCGTAAACCTGTGTCACAGAGTGCATCGCACCGTCGTTTGCAGGGATCACCACGAGGAGACTTGTGTCATGATCCCCAAGATCTACAATCGCTCCGCAATCACAAATCTCTACGATCTGTGCACTGTGGACGTCTCGATTGGAATCACGTGTGTTGTCTTCCCGCTGACTGGATAGCGCGCAACAAAAAAGCTTTACACTGTACCTCGGTACACGTGACAATAAACTGAACTAACTAACTGCAGTTAGCTACAGCATTGAGGCACCACTTTCCCAGCCCGCCATCTCCACTTGCTTTACTGTGTACCCAGGGCTTGTGCCTCCTGTGGAGTTCTGTTTTTGCAGCTGTCGGTGGATGTGTTATTGTGTGAGTTTATACCAAAGGTTGCAGAGAGTGAGAGAGGGAGAGATCGAGAGAGAGAGAGAGAGAGAGAGAGAGAGAGAGAGAGAGCCTCGTGATCGTGATTTTGTTTTTAGTTTTAGTTTAGAGATACAGGGCGGAAACAGGCCCTTCGGCCCACCGGGTCCGCACCGACCAGCGATCCCCGCGTATTAACTCTATCCTACACCCACTACGGGACAATTTTCACGTACACCAAGCCAAGCAATCTACAAACCTGTACGTCTTTGGAATGTGGGAGGAAACTGAAGATCTCGGTGAAAACCAACGCAGAGAGCACCCGCAGTCGGGATCAAAACCGGGTTTCTTGTGCTGCGAGCGCTGTAAGGCAGCACCTCTACCTCTGCAATGCTGTGCCACACCTTCTGCCGCATCTTTACCTGCAGCCTTCTGTGTGCATATGTCCTCTGGTTTGTTTTATGTGGGGGGGTGGGGGAATTTTGTTTCAATCTCTTACCTTGCCGGAGATGCGATTGTTTTCTGGGTCGTATCTCCGGTTGCTCTGCGGCCTAACATCGTGGAGCTGATCCCTTGCCTGGGATCGACGCTCCAACCGCAGGGCCTGCGGATTTCACCATCGAGGAGCTCGCAGTCTCGGGTAGAGACCGATGTCGGGAAGCTCCAAACGACGCAGAATGTTTCGACCAGCCCCGACCCGGGGTCCGATCGCCCGGCGCGGGGGAGCTGAGATTCCCCCCCCTGATGCGGGAACTTGATCACCCCGACACGGAGGGCCTGACCGCCGGCTACGGGAGCCAAGATCGCCCGTCAACGGAAGGCTCGAGGCCCCCGACCGCGGGAGAACAAAGAAGGGAAGAGATTGAACTTTTTTTCCGCCTTCAATCACAGTGAGGAATGTGGAGGAGTCACTGTGGTGGATGTTTGTGTTAAAATGTATTTTGTGTATGTTAGAAACATAGAAACATAGAAATTAGGTGCAGGAGTAGGCCATTCGGCCCTTCAAGCCTGCACCGCCATTCAATATGATCATGGCTGATCATCCAACTCAGTATCCCGTACCTGTCTTCTCTCCATACCCCCTGATCCCCTTGGCCACAAGGGCCACATCTAACTACCTCTTAAATATAGCCAATGAACTGGCCTTGACTACCCTCTGTGGCAGAGAGTTCCAGAGATTCACCACTCTCTGTGTGAAAAAAAGTTCTTCTCATCTCAGTTTTAAAGGATTTCCCCCCTTATCCTTAAGCTGTGACCCCTTGTCCTGGACTTCCCTAACATCGGGTACAATCTTCCTGCATCTAGCCTGTCCAACCCCTTAAGAATTTTGTAAGTTTCTATAAGATCCCCTCTCAATCTTCTAAATTCTAGAGAGTATAAACCAAGTCTATCCAGTCTTTCTTCATAGGACAGTCCTGACATCCCAGGAATCAGTCTGGTGAACCTCTCTGCACTCCCTCTATGGCAATAATGTCCTTCCTCAGATCTGGAGACCAAAACTGTACGCAATACTCCAGGTGTGGTCTCACCAAGACCCTGTACAACTGCAATGTTCTGGTGCTTTTTATTGGTACGAATGTATGGCAAATCAAATTCCTCATATGTTGATTATATATATATATATATAGTGAGTCTCGTTACCAGTAACTAATTTTATCCGAGCCCACAGCTAACAAGGGCCTGTTTCCTTCATCATTCTTGCTTTTCTCGCATATCTTTCATCCATGTGTTCTTTCTCTCTCTAAATCACCGTCTATATCTCTTGTTTCCCTTTCTCCAGACTCCGGGTCTGCAGAAGGGTCTCGGCCCGAAACGTCGCCCATTCCTTCTCTCCAGAGATGCTGCCTGTCCCGCTGAGTTTACTCCAGCGTTTTGTGTCTATCTTCAGGAGAGAGAGAGAGGGAGAGAGAATGTGAGTGTGAATTTATCCGCTTACGTGTGTGAATATGTTTGCATGTCCTGGTGCATCTGTGTGTTCCATGGCTCTAGACCTTAAGCTATGAGCCAAACCTAACAGAGGTTGATTGTAACCATAGCAACGTAACATAACGAGTAACATAACGAGAGTTATGCTCTTATTGGTTCCTGATTTGTGTGTGTGTGTGTGTGTTTGTCTGAGTGTGTGTGTGTGTGTGTGTTTTTACTGAATGGAGTAACTCTGCCATGTTCTATTTCATTCCAAATGTTCTAATGAACTCACTGTACAGTCAAACAAACCTACCACCACCCCCCCATCCTCACCACCACCATCACCCTTCCCCCCAAGACATCCCTGCCTCTCAGTATTTTGGCATTTAATTGAGAACAGTTTGGGGCCCCCTATACATGAGGAAACATGTGACGGCTCTGGAGAGGGTCCAGAGCAGGTTTACGAGACTGATCCCAGGAATGAATGGGTGAACATACGATGAGTATTTGTCGGCGCTGGGCCTTGTACTCGCTGGAGTTTAGAAGGATGAGGGGAGACCTCATTGAAACTTACAGAACAATGAGAGGCCTGGATAGAGTGGATGTGGAGAGGATGTTTCCACTGGTGGGAGAGTCTAGGACCAGAGGTCGTAGCCACCGAATTAAAGGATGTTCCTTCAGAAAGGAGATGAGGAGGAATCTCTTTAGTCAGAGGGTGGTGAATCTGTGGAATTCTTTGCCACAGAAGGCAGCAGAGGCCGAGTCAGTGGATATCTTTAAGGCAGAGATAGATAGATTCTTGATTAGTACGGGTGTCAGAGGTTATGGGGTGGAGGCAGGAGAATGGGGTTCGGAGGGAGAAGATAGATCGGCCACGATTGAATGGAGGAGTAGACTTGATGGGCTGAATGGCCTAATTCTGCTCCTATCACATGAACTTAATTCATTCTTCGCCACCACCTCAGAAAGACCTTGAAAATACCGCATGAGCACTTGAACAGTGGGAGAAATGAACTCGATAGATGTTCAAAAAGGAACTGCAGATGCTGGAAAATAGGTTGAAAATAAATGCTGGAGAAACTCAGCGGGTGAGTCAGCATCTATGGAGCGAAGGAAATCAGTCTTCTTCAGGGTGTGTGGGGGGGAGGGGGGGGGGGGGGGGGGAGAAGAAGGGGAGAGGAGGAGCCAGAGGAGGGTGCAGAGTGTACAAGCCCAGCCGCTCCATTCTCTCAGCAAGTGACAGTCCCGCCATCCCTGGATTTAACATTGTAAACCTACGCTGCACTCCCTCAATAGCAATGATGTCCTTCCTCAAATTAGGGGGCCAAAACTGCACACACAATACTCCAGGTGTGGTCTCACTAGGGCTCTGTACAACTGCAGAAGGACCTCTTTGCTCCTGTACTCAACTCCTCTCGTTATGAAGGCCAACATGCCATTCGCTTTCTTCACTGCCTGCTGTACCTGCATGCTTACTTTCATTGACTGATGAACAAGGACCCCCAGATCCAGATGTACTTCCCCTTTTCCCAACTTGTTCAGCGCGGAACGAGCTGTGTCCTAGTCGCTCGCTGTGTCTCCAGTAAAGTCTACAGTAAAGCCCAGTCACCCTCCGAGCTGTGGAAGGAGGTGCTAGGAAGAGGGGTGGGGGGGATTCTGTCTGCAGACGTTTTGTGCTCGGGATGGTTTGCAGGAAAAGAAAACGTCAGGCCGCTCCCTGCTCCTTGCACCAGCCTCCCACTGCAGTGCATCAACAACAGCCAGATGTGGAACTCAACATCTGCATTTTCCATTAGACGCCGCAAAACAAGTGCAGCGCAGAGTCTCAATGGGAGTTCAACTGTTCCACCATCCCTCACCCCATCCCAGTCTGACTGTAAATTGGAATGTGTGCATCGTTTTGAAATGATCAAGTGGAAATCTGACGGAGATATTGATTTTGTTTTAATTGGGAGGATTTGCGAACCCTTTTGAACTCTTTAAAGCGGAGCTGGAGGCAGACTTCGACTCCAACAAAACATGCTGGGTTGGAGCCAGGGTGCGTTGATTCCTTTCCCTTGGAATACCATCATCTCTCTCTCGCCCGCCTCCCTCTCTCTCTCACAAATAACGTCTTGGCCAGTGGCCAACCTCTCCGCCAGCCTTGCCTGGAGAGCATTATAGCCTCTTCCACAGTCAGAGTTGAGCCCAGACCCGCTGGGTTGCTCCAGCTCTTTGTGGCATCGTGTACATCGCTGTGGACAGCACCAATGATCACAGGACCTTCAGGAATAGGAGCAGAATTAGGCCATTCGGCCCATCAAGTCCTCCCCGACTTTCAATCATGGCGCATCTATCCCTGCCTCCTAAACCCATTCTCCTGCCTTCTCCACATAAACCACTAACCCAGTGATGGATCAGGCAGCGTCTACCACACTCAGTCAACCCCTTCTACAGATGCGCCGTAGAAAGCATCTTATCAGGATGCAACACAGCTGGGTTTGGGAACAGCTCCATCCAAGACCCGCAAGGAATTGGAGCGAATTGTGGACGCAGCCCGGACCATCGCACAAACCAACCTCCCTTCCACTGACTCCATCTACACCTCACGCTGCCTCGGCAAGGCCAGCAGCATCATCAAGGACCAGTCGCACCCCGGCCACTCCCTCTTCTCCCCTCTCCCATCGGGCAAGAGGTACAGAAGTGTGAAAACGCACACCTCCAGATTCAGGGACAGTTTCTTCCCAGCTGTTATCAGGCAACTGAACCGTCCTACCACAACCAGAGAGCAGTCCTGAACTACTATCTACCTCATTGGTGACCCTCGGACTATCCTTGATTGGACTTTGCTGGACTTTACCTTGCACTAAACGTTATTCCCTTTATCCTGTATCTGTACACTGTGAATGCGGCCCGATTGTAATCATGTATTGTCTTTCCGCCGACTGGTTAGCACGCAACAAAAGCTTTTCACTGTACCTCGGTACACATGACAACTCCTTGGTGTAGGAAGGAACAGTAGATGCTGGTTTACACTGAAGATAGACACAAAATGCTGGCGTAACCCAGCAGGACATTCTACAACTCTGGAGAGAAGGAATGAGTGATGTTTCGGGTGGAGACCCTTCTTCAGACTGAGAGTCAGGGGAGAGGGAAACGAGAGAAATAAACGGTGATGTGGAGAGATGTAGAAACATAGAAACATAGAAATTAGGTGCAGGAGTAGGCCATTCGGCCCTTCGAGCCTGCACCGCCATTCAATATGATCATGGCTGATCATCCAACTCAGTATCCCGTACCTGCCTTCTCTCCATACCCCCTGATCCCCTTAGCCACAAGGGCCACATCTAACTCCCTCTTAAATATAGCCAATGAACTGGCCTCAACTACCCTCTGTGGCAGAGAGTTCCAGAGATTCACCACTCTCTGTGTGAAAAAAGTTCTTCTCATCTCGGTTTTAAAGGATTTCCCCCTTATCCTTAAGCTGTGACCCCTTGTCCTGGACTTCCCTAACATCGGGAACAATCTTCCTGCATCTAGCCTGTCCAACCCCTTAAGAATTTTGTAAGTTTCTATAAGATCCCCTCTCAATCTTCTAAATTCTAGAGAGTATAAACCAAGTCTATCCAGTCTTTCTTCATAAGAAAGTCCTGACATCCCAGGACACCGCTGGGGTGTAAGCTGCACAAGCAAAATATGAGGTGCTGTTCCTCCAATTTGCGCTGGGCCTCACTCTGACATCCCAGGAATCAGTCTGGTGAACCGTCTCTGCACTCCCTCTATGGCAATAATGTCCTTCCTCAGATTTGGAGACCAAAACTGTACGCAATACTCCAGGTGTGATCTCACCAAGACCCTGTACAACTGTAGAACAAATGAATGAAAGATATGCAAAGAAGTAACAATGATAAAGGAAACAGGCCATTGTTAGCTGGGGTCTAGGGGGAAATGAGTTACAAAGAATGAGACTCAACAAGACAACTTTGATGCTGGTACGGCTTGGGTGGGGGAGGGATGGACAGAGAAGGGTTATTTGAAGTTAGAGAAATCAATGTTCATACCGCTGGGGTGTAAGCTGCACAAGCAAAATATGAGGTGCTGTTCCTCCAATTTGCGCTGGGCCTCACTCTGACAGAAATAGGCAACGTTTCAGCCCGAAACGTTGCCTATTTCCTTCTCTCCACAGATGCTGCTGCACCCGCTGAGTTTCTCCAGCATTTTTGTGTACCTTCAACTTTCCAGCATCTGTAGTTCCTTCTTAAACATAAATGATAGGCGGCGAATTAGGCCATTCGGCCCATCAAGTCTACTCCATCATTCAGTCATGGCTGATCTATCTCTCCCTTCGAACCCCATTCTCCTGCCTTCTCCCCATAACCCTAGACAACCTTCTCATATCTTAAACTCTCTTGTATTGATGGTAAAGCAGGCCCAAGGTATGCTGGCCTTCATTTAGACTTCAGGCTTTGCAGAGGCAGCACGGGCACAGTCCCTTCAGCCCACTGAGCCCGTGCTGACCAGCGAGCAACCACATCCACGCCAGGGACAATTTACAATTTTAACCGAAGCCAATTAGCCGACAAACCTGCACATCTTTGGAGTGTGGCTGGGAACCGGATCACCCGGGAGAAACCCACGTGGTCACAGGGAGAATCTACAAACTCCGTACAGACGGCACCCGAGGTCAGGATCGAACCGGGGACTCGGCAGCAACTCTAACGCTGCGCCACCATGTCACCCCAGCAAAACGTCCAGACACTAACACTCAATGCCCCAACGTATGAAAGAAAACACATCTTGCCATTGTAGTGCAGTGCAGTGCAGCGCAGGTTCACCAGGTTAATTCCCGGGATGGCGGGACTGTCATATGCTGAGAGAATGGAGCGGCTGGGCTTGTACACTCTGGAGTTTAGAAGGATGAGAGGGCATCTTATTGAAACGTATAAGATTATTAAGGGTTTAATTACGCTAGAGGCAGGAAACATGCTCCCGATGTTGGGGGAGTCCAGAACCAGGGGCCGCAGTTTAAGAATAAGGGGTAAGCCATTTAGAACCGAGACAAGGAAACACGTTTTCTCACAGAGAGTTGTAAGTCTGTGGAATTCTCTGTATCAGAGGGCGGTGGGGGCCGATTCTCTGGATACTTTCAAGAGAGAACTAGATAGGGCTCTTAAGGATAGTGGAGTCAGGGGATATGGGGAGAAGGCAGGAACGGGGTACTGATTGTGGATGATCAGCCATGATCACATTGAATGGCGGTGCAGGCTCGAAGGGCCGAATGGCCTACTCCTGCACCTATTGTCTATTGTCTATTGTCTGTTGTCTATTATGCCTTCTTTATGGGACTTTGGTTAACCCCAATTTGGAGTGTTGTATGCAGTTTTGGTCGCACCAGTACACAAAGGATCCTCAGTTCAGTTTAGCTTATTGCCACGTGTACCGAGGTACAGTGAAAAGATTCTTGTTGCATGCTAACCAGTCAGCGGAAAGACAATACTTGATTACAATCGAATCCATTTTCATTGTGTAGAAACATGATAAGGGAATAACGTTTAGTGCAAGGTAAAGCTAGCAGAGACGTGGAGGCTCTGGACAGGGTGCAGAGGAGGTTCACCAGAAAGATGCCTAGATTAGGAGGAGTAGCTACAGGGAGTGACTGGACCCTCTTGAATTGTTTTGTTGACAATAGACAATAGATGTAGGAGTAGGCCATTCGGCCCTTTGAGCCAGCACCGCCATTCAATGTGATCATGGCTGATCATCCCCAATCAGTACCCCGTTCCTGCCTTCTCCCCATATCCCCTGACTCCGCTATCTTTAAGAGCCCTATCTAGCTCTCTCCTGAAAGTATCCAGAGAACCGGCCTCCACCGCTCTCTGAGGCAGAGAATTCCACAGACTCACTACTCTCTGTGAGAAAATGTGCTTCCTCGTCTCCGTTCTAAATGGCTTACCCCTTATTATTAAAGTTACGTCCTTTATTTCTGAGGCTACAGTCTCTGGTCCTAGACTCTCCCACTAGTGGGAACATCCTCTCCACATCCGCTCTATCCAGGCCTTTCAGTATTTGGTAAATTTCAATGAGGCCCCCTCCCCCTCATCCTTCTAAACTCCAGCGAGTACAGGCCAAGAACCGTCATCAAATGATGAAGTGATGCGTTTAAAAGTTAATCACGGCATGCAATGTCAAAATGTGTCCCTTAATTTTTCTATATAACTCAATAAAATGTTGGCTTGGATGCATTTCTGTTTTCTTTCGAATTTTTCACATTTAGAATCATTCGGAAGCTTTTTCTAGGGTGGAAATGTCAAAGACTAGAGGACATGGCTTCGAGGTGAGAGGGGCAAAGTCTAACGGAGATGTATAACGATGGGAGTGGGTGCCTGGAACGCGCTGCCAGGGGTGGTGGTGGTGGAAGCAGGTATGACAGCGTTGTTCAAGAGGCTTTTAGACAGGCACACGGACGTGCAGGGACTGGAGGGGAATGGATCACGTGCAGGCTGAGGAGATTAGTTGAACTTGGCATCGTGTTGGGCACCGACATTGAGAGCCGAAGGACCTGTTCCCATGCTGTACTGGTCCACATTCTGTGGGCAGGAGGAGGGGAGGACGATAACAGGCGTGGCACCAGAAGGCGGGGCTGGACTGCCTCTGCAGGAAAGGGGTTAGAGTCAAAGGGGAAGTTGTCACGTTCCTGTGCTGGGCGGTCACGGTGGCGCAGCGGTAGAGTCGCTGCCTCACAGTGCTAGAGACCCCGGTTCGATCCCGACCAAGGGCGCTGTCTGTACGGAATTTTAAGTTCTCCCCGCAACCTGCGTGTGTTCTCTCTGAGACCCTATGCTGTTCCCTTGGTTCTTGGTCATCCAAAATATTCCAAATGGAATTTAAACTGGAGGTGGTGAAGGGAGGACTTAAGCCAGAAAGGGTTATTGGGAAGAAAGAGCTACTTTAAATATAGTTGCATCTGGTTGGGTAACTATAGTTGGGTGGAGATTATTCCATGCTTTAATTGTGCGTGGGAAGAACGAATTGCTGTATACACCTGTCTTTGTAGCTGGTATCACAAATTGGGTCGAATGCCCTCGTCTGCTCCTAATTGGCTTGGGTTTGGTGTAGGTCATATCGAGCTGACATTGGAAGTCCTATAAAGAAGGCCCAAGGTGCGCATGCTTTCATAAGTCGGTGCATTGAGTATTAGAGTCTGGAAGTTTTTCTGGGTTGGCACAGTGGCACAGCAGTAGAGTTGCTGCCTTACACCAGCAGAGACCCAGGTTCGATCCAGACTACGGGCGCTGTCTGCACGGAGTTTGTACGTTCTCCCCGTGACCTGCGCGGGTTTTCTCCGACATCTTCGGTTTCCTCCCACACTTGTAGGTTAATTTCCTTGGTACAAGTGCGAATTGCCCCTAGTGTGTGTAGGAGAGGGTTAATTAATGTGCGGGGATCTCAGGCCAGCCTGGTCTCGGTGGGCCGAAGCGTCTGTTTCCGCGCTGTATCTCTAAACTGAATGAAACTTAATGCGGCAGCCTTCGCAATATTCGCTGTAAGTATCCCAAACACGTGTGAGATTTCCTTTGTTGCCAGTTCCTGTTCTGTATATTTGTTTCCACCTGTTTCAGTGTGCTGTCACCACATAGTTATGTAATTAAAATGTGGAAAAAATTCTCATGAGAAAATATCTCTAGCCTGTTCACTGAATAGTCATTTCCCAGCTCTAACGTACGATGAGCGTCTGACGGCACTGTGCCAGCTCTCGCTGGTTTAGTTTAGTGTGTACAGCGGGGAAACAAGCCCCTCGGCTCACCATGTCCACAATGACCAACATTGACACTACCCTACACACACTAGGGACAATTTGTTCCCGATGTTGCGGGGAATCCAGAGCCAGGGGCCGCAGTTTTAGTATTTAGACCGCAGTCGACCATTTAGAACAGGGACGAGGGAAAAAAATGTCACCCAGAGAGTTGTAAATCTGTGGAATTCTCTGCCTCAGAGGTCATGGAGGCCAATTCTCTGGATGCTCTCAAGAGAGTTAGATAGGGCTCTTAAAGATAGCGGAGTCAGGGGATATGGGGAGAAGGCAGGATTGTGGATGATCAGCCATGATCTCAGTGAATGGCGGTGCTGGCTCGAAGGGCTGAGTGGCCTACTCCTGCACCTATTGTCTATTGTCTACAATTATACCAAGCCAGTTGACCTACAAACCTGTACGTCTTTGGAGTGTGGGAGGAAACCGAAAATCTCAGAGAAAACTCACGTGGGTCACGGGGAGAACGTACCCACGCCGTACAGACAGCGCCCGTAGTCGGGATGAACCCGGGTCTCTGGCGTCGTGATACGGTAGCTCTACCGCTGTGCCACCATGCTGCCTGGAGCTTAGAAGGATGAGTGTGGAACCTCGTGGAAACCTAGCGAATTGTGAAAGGCCTGGATAGATTGGATGTGGAGAGGATTTCAAGATGGCGGCGGTGGACGGAGGAGAGGATCAGTGTCGCCATGGCAACCGGCCTTCAAGGCCAAGATAAGCCTGTATTCTTTCAAGATAAGTACTTTGAAACATTGTGGTGTCAGAAACGTGGCGATTCTTTGTGTGTGGCTTCGGTGAAGTCTACTAGAACCACATTCATTGCACTTTTGTTCTTTTCTACAATTGTGCTTATTTATAGTATGATTTTACCGGATCGTATGTAAAACAAAGAATTTCACTTTACACAAGTACATGTTACAAGAAAGTAGAATTGAATCATTGAATGAGTTTCAGTTTAGTTTATTGTCACCTGTAACGAGGTACAGTGAAAAGCTTCTGTTGCGTGCTAAACAGTCAGCGGAAAGACAATACATGATTACAATCGAGCCATTTACAGTGTATAGATACGTCTCCATCATTCTACATTTGAGTATAGAAGCTGGGATGTAATGTTAAAATTGTACAAGGCATTGGTGAGACCAAATCTGGAGTATGGTGTACAATTTTGGTTGCCCAATTATAGGAAGGATGTCAACAAAATAGAGAGAGTACAGAGGAGATTTACTAGAATGTTGCCTGGGTTTCAACAACTAAGTTACAGAGATAGGTTGAATAAGTTAGGTCTTTATTCTCTGGAGCGCAGAAGGTTAAGGGGGGACTTGATAGAGGTCTTTAAAATGATGAGAGGGATAGACAGAGTTGATGTGGACAAGCTTTTCCCTTTGAGAATAGGGAAGATTCAAACAAAAGGACATGACTTCAGAATTAAGGGACAGAAGTCTAGGGGTAACATGATGGGGAACTTCTTTACTCAGAGAGTGGTAGCGGTGTGGAATGAGCTTCCAGTGGAAGTGGTGGAGGCAGGTTCGTTGGTATCATTTAAAAATAAATTGGATAGGCATATGGATGAGAAGGGAATGGAGGGTTATGGTATGAGTGCAGGCAGGTGGGACTAAGGGAAAAAAAGTTGTTCGGCACGAACTTGTAGGGCCGAGATGGCCTGTTTCCGTGCTGTAATTGTTATATGGTTATATGGTTATATACGTGAATGAATTTCCCATAATAGCCACAAATTGCCGGAGTAACTCAGCGGGACAGGCAGCGTCTCTGGAGAGAAGGAATGGGTGCCGTTTCGGGTCGAGACACTTCTTCAGTTCCTTCCTACAACAATGAATTTCCCAATCCTGGCGCAACGTCATCCGAAACAAATAGACAACTTCAAATAGGTTGGTGAGGATAAGGGACAACATCGGTGAGGAACAACATCGGTTGGCGGCATGGTGGCGCAGCGGTAGAGTTGCTGCCTCACAGCGCCAGAGGCTCGGGTTTGAACCTGACCACGGGTGCTGCCTGTACTCAGTTTGTACGTTCTCCCCCTGGCTGCGTAAATTTCTCTCTGGGTGCTTCAGTTTCCTCCCACACTCCAAAGATGTGCAGATTGTAGGTTAATGTCCCTGTCCCACTTAGGAAACCTGAACGGAAACCTCTGGAGACTTTGCGCCCCACCCAAGGTTTCCGTGCGGTTCCCGGAGGTTTTTGTCAGTCTCCCTACCTGCTTCCACTACCTGCAACCTCCGGCAAACACCTGCAACCTCCGGCAACCACCTGCAACCTCCGGCAACCACCTGCAACCTCCGGGAACCGCACGGAAACCTTGGGTGGGGCGCAAAGTCTCCAGAGGTTTCCGTTCAGGTTTCCAAAGTGGGACAGCGGCGGAATTGTCTTCTTCAGTTTAGTTTAGAGCAAGGGTTACTAACCTGCAGTAAATTTAATCCCGAGGGGATAAATTGTGCCTACCAAGGGGGTAAATGTTTTGATTCCGGATTTGTAGATATATTTTCTCATTGACTGACTGTGTTTGGATCTGGTATACTGTTCATCATCAGTTGTTCATAAATAAGTGAAAAAACATTGTTAGGTGCTATTAAAGTTGCCAGGGGTAAACGGGACGAAAAACGTTGGGTTGCCATGGTTTAGAGATACAGCGCGGAACAGGCCCTGCGGCCCGCCGAGTCCACACCGACCAGCGATCCCTGCACATTAACACTATCGTGCACACACTAGGAACAGTTGGTACACATACACCAAGCCAATTAACCTACAAACCTGTACGTCTTTGGAGTGTAGGAGAGAAACCAAAGATCTCGGAGAAAACTCACGCAGGTCACGGGGAGAAGGTACAAACCGTACAGACAGCACCAATGTGTAAATTGTGTAAATTGTGATAGAACAGTGTACGGGATGATTGCTGTTCGGCGCGGACTCTGTGGCTGTTTCCGCGCTGTATTTCTAAAGTCGAAATCTCCAAATAGGCTCCGAACTATAAAGACTTGGGGACATTATTTTTGACATTGCAAGACAATCAGAATCAGAATCAGACTTTATTCGCCAAGTATGTTTTGCAACATACGAGGAACTTCATTGGCCAGGTCAGTCATACAATTAAAAGCAACAGATCACTCAAAAACACATTTTAACATGAACATCCACCACAGTGACTCCTACACATTCCTCACTGTGATGGAAGGCGAAATATAGTTCAAGTCTCTTCCTTTTGTTCTTCCTCGGTTGTGGGCCTCGAGCCCTCTGTTGACGGGATGATCTTGACTCCCGTAGCCGGAGGTGTTCGGGTCCTCTGCGTTGAGGCGATCAGCTCCTGTATCGGGGGGGATCTCAGCTCCCCCGCGCCGGGTGATCGAATCTTGCATCGGGGCTGGTCGAACCTTCCGCGACCATATAACCATATAACCATATAACAATTACAGCACGGAAACAGGCCATCTCTATCCTTCTAGTCCGTGCCGAACACATAATCTCCCCTAGTCCCATATACCTGCGCTCAGACCATAACCCTCCATTCCCTTCCCATCCATATAACTATCCAATTTATTTTTAAATGATAAAAAACTAACCTGCCTCCACCACCTTCACTGGAAGCTCATTCCACACCGCTACCACTCTCTGAGTAAAGAAGTTCCCCCTCATGTTACCCCTAAACTTCAGTCCCTTAATTCTCATGTCATGTCCCCTTGTTTGAATCTTCCCTACTCTCAGTGGGAAAAGCTTTTCCACGTCACCTCTGTCTTTCCCTCTCATCATTTTAAAAAACCTCTATCAAGTCCCCCCTTAACCTTCTGCGCTCCAAAGAATAAAGCCCTAACTTGTTCAACCTTTCTCTGTAACTTAGTTGCTGAAACCCAGGCAACATTCTAGTAAATCTCCTCTGTACTCTCTCTATTTTGTTGACATTGGAGCTTCGCGACTAGCCTCTCCCGAAGACTGCGAGCTTGATGGTAAAGTCCGCGGTGGCCACGGTGGGAGCGATCCCAGGCAAGGGATCAGCTCCGATGTTAAGTCCGCACCCCACGATGGGGCTCAAAGTCAGTCCGAGGATGGAAGGCCGCAGAGCCCGGAGAATGTGATCCGAAAATTAATCACATCTCCGGCAAGGTAAGAACCTGAAAAAAAAGTTTCCCCCGATCCCCTCCCTCCTCCCCCCACATAAAACAAACCGAAGAAGAACATTAAAACAAACTTTTATCACACTAAAAAATAACAAAAAGAATGAAAAAACAAACAGACTGCTGGCAGGGCAGCCATCTCCCCAGCGCCCCCTGGTGGTACTTCCTATTTATTGCCTTTTAAAAAATGTATACTGGACTTATTTTGGTAGTTTTTTAGGGGGTACGCAGAGTACCATGTTTACATACTCTGTTGTGCTGCTGCGAGTAAGAATTTCATTGTTCAGTTTATTTAACAGTAAAACACACTAAGTCTAAAGTCTCACAGGCTATTTTTAGGCGACTGACATGGTCGAAGCAGGTCGCCGAGAAAGTGGTGACTGGACCCCCCTTCGACATAACATTTGAAATAGAATCATTACTTTAACAACAACGAAAAAAACCAAAGTCACCACCGGCGACAACCTACGTTAACCTGGCGACAACTACGACAGCACCTACATCAGGAGAAGTCATGCTACGCTCATTGGCCTCAAACCCACTGTCACCCACTGTCTCCGAAAATGTTTCGATATGTTGAAAATCCAGCTACGACTCTTTGGGCGACTACTCATGACCACACACCGGCGACCATGCGGCGACAGATAGTAGCCTGGAGTCGCCTAAAAAATGGCCTACGTGGGACAGGACCTTAAATCAGCAAAGGGGTGGATAGTTTGATGGATGAATGATGATACATCATGTGGCAGAACAGAGAGAAAAATCAGGTCGGCCCACGGGTCGATGGTCGATGGGAGCGTGGAGAACCGCCGTGAGTGGGTAGGGGGGAGAACAATGGAAGAGCCAGCGTGGGGGGGGGACTGCCGTGAGGGGGGAGAGGAAATAACAATAGACAATGTGATGGGGGGGGGGGACTGCCGTGAGGGGGGAGGGGAAATAACAATGGACAATGTGGTGGGGGGGGGGGGAAAGGACAATGGAGACTCGACATGGGGGAACCGCAGTGGGGGGGAGGGGGGGGGGGGGGGACAAAAAGGGGGCGTGATTTGCGACTTTGTCAACGCCACTATTTGTATACATTGTGTAAGCAACAAAGAATTCCACCACGCCCAGTCACGGGTGACAATGAATCGTTCCTATTCCCATTCCCAATTAAGAGACGGACGAGAAGAGGAGAAAAAAAAAAGAAGGAAAAATAATTTACAACCAACGATGACATGTAAATTACTGCACAAAATGTTAGCCTGAAGCGCTTAGCAGGAAACTGGCTGAGATTTATGCTGTTTTAAAATGGAATTGCGAAGTGATTTTCTCAGAATAGTGCCTGATGCCAACACAAATTTTCCCTTGCCATTATTCTGTTTGAACTGGAGCGGAGTTACCATTTTCACTGACATTTGAGCTGGTTATATGTTGGAGGCCAATTAAACATTTATTTTTCTAAACTTAAACTTGTAATTTCTTCACTCTCTCACTCTCCATCCCTTTCTCTCTCTCTCCATCCCTCTCTCCTCACACACACACACTCTCTTCCCTCTCTCTCCTCTCTCACACTCTCTCTCTCCCCACTCCCCCCCCTCCACCCACCCTTCCTCTCCCACCTCTCTCTCCTTTCCTCTCCTCTCCAAGTGAGTTCACCCTCCCTTTCCCTCCACCGCCCATTCCAACACGAGAGGGAAGAACCCATGCCTGAAGAAGGGTCTTGACCCGAAACGTCGCCTATTTCCTTCGCTCCGCAGATGCCGCCTGCCTCACCCGCTGAGTTTCTCCAGCATTTTTGTCTACCTTGAACCCTGACAGATATTCCTCGCCATTTCCCAAGTTGCCGTCCAAAAAAGATTTCCCTCTTCCAGGAGCGAGTGCGATGGGATTGAGGAAAGGAATGCACGTTGGGGGTCTGGTCGTGTCGGATTCATTGAACTTCCTCTTCAACACTCCATGCCAGGGACAACCTTCGAGAGAGGGAGCTGTCCTATGCCAAGGAGCGTGCGGGAAGGAACTGCAGATGCCGGTTTAAACCAAAGACAGGCACAAAAAAACTGGAGTAACTCAGCGGGACAGGCAGCGTCTCTGGAGAGAAGGAATGGGTGACGTTTCCAATGCCTTCCCACAGCTCGTCATCATACATTCACTTCTATTTTCCTTTACGTATCATTTTATGGATTCGTTCGACTTTATTTTCTTGCCATGTTCAACAAAATCAAAACTACATTACGCATTCAATACTTTAAGACCTCAAAGTCTTGGAATCCTAGAGTCTAAAGCCCCTGTCCCACTTAGGAAACCTGAACGGAAACCTCTGAAGACTTTGCGCCCCACCCAAGGTTTCCGTGCAGTTCCCGGAGGTTCCCGGAGGTTTTTGTCAGTCTCCCTACCTGCTTCCACTACCTACAACCTCCGGCAACCACCTGCAACCTCTGGCAACCACCTGCAACCACCTGCAGAGTAGGCCATTTGGCCCTTCGAGCCAGCACTGCCATTCAATGCGACCATGGCTGATCATCCCCAATCAGTACCCCGTTCCTGCCTTCTCCCCATATCCCCTGACTCCGCTACCTTTAAGAGCCCAATCAAGCTCCCTCTTGAAAGTATCCAGAGAACCGGCCTCCACCGCCCTTCTGCTCCACCTGCCTCCACTTCTCACAGAGAGGGGCGAGTCTGTGGAATTCTCTGCCTCTTCCGGCAGCTGAGGAAGCACAATCTGTCACAGGCAATGATGGTCCAATTCTACACGGCCATCGTAGAGTCTGTCCTCACCTTCTCCTTCATGGTCTGGTTTGGCTCAGCCACCAAGCACGACACCTGGAGGCTGCAGCGAATCGTCCGATCAGCTGAGAAGGTTATTGGCTGCAACCTTCCCTCCATTGATGAACTGTACACTGCAAGGGCCAGGAAGCGAGCGGGCAAGATCATCTCTGACCCCTCTCACCCTGGCCACAAACTCTTTGAATCACTTCCCTCTGGAAGGCGACTCCGGACTGTCAAAGCTGCCACAGGCGGACATAAAAACAGTTTTTATCCACGAGTAGTAGCTCTACTCAACAGCCAAAAATCTATAGCTTCCTTTTGCTCTGGTATTTTATTTAATTCACACGTTTAATCGATAATGTTTTATTATTAATGTTTAATGTTTCATGTATCAGTCCTAACTGTCACTGGATGACATGTTGTCAATTGCGTGCGGAGCACAAAGGCAAATTCCTTGCATGTGAATACTTGGCCAATAATCTTAATCATTCGTTCATTCATTCATACATTCATTCATTCAAAGCTTTTTGGTGAGGGGGGGCAAAGTTTAAAAGAGATGTGCGGGGGAAGTTTTTTTAACAGAGAGAGAGCTCAGTGCCTGGATCGCGCTGCCAGGCGTGGTGGTGGAGGCAGATACATAGACAGTGCTGTTTACGAGGAATTCAGAGACATAGATGGATATGCAAGGAATGGAGGTGCTGGCTCGAAGGGCTGAATGGCCTACTCCTGCACCCATTGTCTATGTTTCCATTCTATATTTCTATGACATAGAATAGTAAGATTAAACGAGAACTTACCAGTTTGAAGTTTGATCTTTATTTTATGAGGAGTTACGATGAGGGATTACGTGAAGACCCTGCCAGCACGCATGCGCGACATACTTCAACGCAGTGTGGAATCACAGAAACAACACAATAATTGAAATAAACATAGTAAAGATAAGGAGAACTAAGATACCAGTTGATCTCTATAATTGAGGGTGGGAGCGGAGGGCACGTAATCCCTCATCGTAACTCCTCATAAAATAAAGATCAAACCTCAAACTGGTAAGTTCTCGTTTAATCCTACTATTTTACTTCGGAGTCACGTGAGTGACTACGTGAAGATTTTAAAGCTCTGTGACTTCAAACCTTGTAACAGTCCATACTTCACTCGCTGCCGAAGTCATCTAAGGGAGAAAGTATGTTATCGTAATCAAACGTGAATCTGCTTATAAACAATAATGGTATTTATTTGAAAACAATAACAAAGAAAATAATGCTTCCCCGGGCTTAAATTATATATTTGCAGAGTCTAAAATTCTCTCTGCAAATGAAATAGGTTTTACTAATGGCTTGTTGTAGAATGTTTGAAAAGTTATTTCCATGGACCACCCCGCTGTTGCCAGGATGTGGTCCA
Source organism: Leucoraja erinaceus (assembly GCF_028641065.1). Taxonomy (NCBI): domain Eukaryota; kingdom Metazoa; phylum Chordata; class Chondrichthyes; order Rajiformes; family Rajidae; genus Leucoraja; species Leucoraja erinaceus. The sequence goes on from NC_073425.1 coordinate 493,688, forward strand.
ATGGCACGTCCATTCTGTTAGCCGCCGACGTGGATGCTGCCCTGGTGGAGTGAGATGTATAAATATCAGTATCCACTCCAGCAGCTCCCAGTACCTGTTTGAGCCATCTAGAGATGGTTTGATTCGACACCCGACCATGTGGCTTTTTGTGGCTGACCCATAGTGCTTTTTCTCTCCCTCGGGAATCTTTGGTTGTGTTGATGTATAGTAGAAGGTGTGTCATGACACATAAACGGGGGTCAGATGGGTACGCCCGGAATTCCATAATGAGTCTTGAAGTTCCTGGCCTGCTCTGTTTTACCAGCTCCTGAATGGTGAATGTTATTTGGTCTGATGTTATGACCATATTGTCCAGTCTGAGTAGGTAAAGGGACTGGACCCTTTGTGCTGAGACTAAAGCCATCAGCATGGCCGTTTTCAGGGTTAGTTGTTCCAGAGTGAGGGATATGGCTGGTGGCCATCCCTTTAGGTATGTCAGGACAACGCTGACATCCCAGATCTTGGTGTACCTAGGTCTAGGGCGGTTTGAATTGAAGATCCCTCTCATTAATTTGGCCACCAGTGGATGAGTCCCTACGGCCTGTTATCCTGGTGCCTGTCTTAGATAGGCTGACAGTGCACTCCTAGCACAATTGATAATGCTATAGCTCAGACCTTCATCGTGGTGAAGGCTGGACAGGAACTCCAGTACATTAGTTGTGGTAGTTGATCTGTAGGTTGTCCCTGTTGTCGAGCTGTATGTTTCCCATTTTCTTCTACTGGAGAGATATTGTTTCTTGGTGGAAAGTCGGTGAGATGCTGTCATCGTGTCCATGGTCCTATTTGGCAATCCCAGGTCCAGCAAAAGTTTTTTTAGAATCTGCAACCCAGTAGGTTTATTCTTTCATGGCATGGGCGACTTTCGCCTGATACAGGGTGGATCAGTAGATCTGGTCCGCTGGGAGTGGTCATGGGTGTTTCAACGACCCTGTCAAGGACCACTGGGAACCATGGCTGTGTAGGCCAGTCGGGTATTACCAAAATGCCTGAAGCAGAGCCCTTCTGTATTTTGCATAGTACCCGACTGATGAGGCAGAAGGGGGGGGAAAACATAGAAAAAATAGTTCCCCCAGTTCAGCGAGAATGCATCCATCGCCGCTGCCTCAGGGTCTGGTTCCCAAGCGACATACATCGGTACCTGGTGATTCAGTCGGGATACAAAGAGATCGACATCTGGTATTCCATATTGCATTGTAATTTCAGCAAATACTTTGGGGTTTAACATCCATTCGGTGTTATCATTGAATTTGCGAGACCTGGTGTCTGCCACTGTATTTAGCTTACCTGGTAGGTAAGTTGCTGATAGCCAAATATGTTTGTCGACACACCATTGCCAGATTGTGTTGACCAAATTATCTCATGATATCGATTTTATCCCGCCCATATGGTTAATATAGGCCACCACTGTGGTATTGTCAATTTGTAAATGAACATGCAAATGGTGCATATTTGAACAATTTGCTTTTAACCCATAGAACATTTCCAAATAGTTTATGCCCAGTGTCTGTAATAGTGATGATTCTAGATTGGTCCATCTACCACCTATACTGGATATGGTATTAGTTGCTCCCCAGCCTTGAGCACTGGCATCTGTTTGTATTGTTAACGTTGGGTTATTGATGATGATGGGACTGGAACTATGCCAAATGTTCTCTTTCCACCATTGTAACTCTGATATTGCTTCAATGGGCAATTTCATGGTTCAGTCAAAGTGACCTGCATGTTGTTTTGACGCTTGCACCTTTGCTCTTTATAGGTTTTGATAATGAAAAGGTCCAAATTGTGTAGCTGGAAATGCTGCTACTAATTTCACAATTACTCTTGCCACTTGTCGAATGGTTGGTTGATTGTTAACCATTCATTTGTTACACGTTTATGCCAATTCTGCTGATTTCTCTTTTGGCAACGTTACAGACACGTGGACTGAGTTGATTGTGAATCCCAGATAGTTCATAGTTGTGGATGGGGTCAACTTAGATTTATCTGGATGTATGACAAAGCCCAAGGTTTCAAATAAATGTTTAGTAGCTAATACTGCTGAATTAGCTAATTCCATGGTTTTGCCTATTATCCAAATATCATCAACATATGCCATGACAATTTTTTTTTTCTTAATATTGCCAGGGTTGGTTTTAATATCTTGGTAAACAGTCTTGGGGCCGATGTTAGACCAATAGGCAACCATTTGTACTGCCATAGTTGCCCCATCCAGGTAAATTTTAGGTATCTACGATAATCCTTTTGAATGGGTACTGAATAGTATGCATCTTTTAAGTCGATGCTTGCCATAAAGTATCCTTTGGAAATCAATTGTTTGGCAGTCACAAATGTTTCCATTTTAAAGTGTATATACTTAACAAAAGTATTCAATGTGGTTAAGTCAATGATGATGTGACATCCACCATTGGTTTTAGTAAATATATTTGATACAAATTCCAAAGGTTCATGTTTAGATTTCTCTATGATTCGCTTTGTATTTAACCTCACCGGTTCAGCTTGTCCCTCACATTTTTCTTTTAGTGAGAGAGTAAAACCCCTTTGGGGTGCATGCTGAACCGGTGGCATGTTTTCTTGAATGAATTCAATTTTATATCCTTGAATACTATTAAGTATATAACTATCAAGTGTGATAGTCCTCCATGCTTCCAAAAACAGGTGTAGTCTACCCCCTGTTAGCACAATCCCCCCACCTTTTATGTACTGGTAGGAACCAGACCCACCTACCTCCATTGTTATTGGGGATGTGTTCATTTCTTCGGTTTCTGGTACCTTGTCTGTCGGGGTGGTGCTGTTGGGGGTGGTGCATTTTCCATGGGGCCCGCTCTGGGCCCTGTCCTAAAAAAGACTTCCGGGGATGGTATGCGGGCCCCGAGCTTTCACCAGTACCATGAAGTAGACGCCTACTGGTTGATGCTTAGGGGTACTGCCGTCTGGGTTGCGTGGTTTTGCTCGTTCCGGGTCCTGCCCTCATGAGGCCAAGTGCCTTGGATTCCTCATCCAAATCTTTGACTTGCTTTGGCAAGTCTTTGCCAAATAGCAGGATCTGTGGCTGTGAGGTCGGCGTTTTACAGTCCTGCGAATTTTGGTTTGAGGGCAGGTATAATGGCCTCCTTCCGGAGGTTGTTGATCTCATACTGTGTGTTGCACAGCAGAGCCAGGGTGTCTTGTTGATTGTTTGTCGTGTCTACCCCATCCACGGAACGAGCGTATGAAGTTATAGCCGACGTCAGGAGCTTCAGTATTTTTTGTAATTTGAGTTCTTGGGTCTGGATACCCAGCCCAATGTACCCCCAGATTTGGCTGTTAACGGCTGGTACATTGAACGATATGCAGTTTTCGGGAGACGTGTATAGATCCATCGCCTCATTGACTATCTGTTCTTGGAGTGGATTAAAGGACAGGTAGTCAATACTGGCCGCCAGTTTAGGATGTAACGGCCGTCCCGCTCACGGTGTTGCCACATAGCGGTTTACCACTCCCAGCAGCTCTTCCTGATCCTGTACCCCCAGCACATTGCCGTGTTCTTCAGCCAGTGACCCCTGTTCTAAACCAGCCCAGTCCTGGTCGCCAACGCTCCCCTCTGCTGAGGGTGATGCGATGGCCAGTGCTTGGAAATGTACTGGAGCGGGAGTGCTTGTGCTCCCTTGGCGAGCTTGCCCCATCTCCCGGAGCAAGTCCCGCTGGAGCATTTGCTCCATGAGCCTTTCCATACAGCCCAAACGGTCACCGCTGCCGCTCTCGGGCGGTGAGTCTGCCGTACCGGACTCATCCGAGTAAACCGGCCGGACCGACTTCTGTTTAGCCTTGCCTCCAGCCCGCTGTGGTTGTTCGTGCTGTGGAGCTAGCGGCACTGGGCTCGGCTGTACAGAGGTTTTGTCGGTGACTGTGGACCGCAGCGTGTGCGGTCCAGGAGCCGCCGGTCGCCTCCCACTGCTGAGACCCTCCTGGGCCATCGCAGTCGGACGCGGTACGACCTTCTTTGTTTGTCTTCCCTTATTCATTATCGCTGTAACGATAAAACAGAACAAGGATTCCAAAATACGACCGCAGAGTAAGTTTACTTACCTGGAGGTTCCGTTTTTAAATTTGCTGCGGGAGAGCTCGTTCTCTAACTACTTTGGGTCTGTCTTCACTAAGGAAGACATAAATAATCTGCCGGAAATAGCAGGGGACCGGGGGTCAAATGAGATGGGGGAACTGAGTGAAATCCAGGTTAGCCGGGAAGTGGTGTTAGGTAAATTGAATGGATTAAAGGCCGATACATCCCCAGGGCCAGATAGGCTGCATCCCAGAGTACTTAAGGAAGTAGCCCCAGAAATAGTGGATGCATTAGTGATAATTTTTCAAAACTCTTTAGATTCTGGAGTAGTTCCTGAGAATTGGAGGGTAGCTAATGTAAACCCACTTTTTAAAAAGGGAGGGAGAGAGAAAACGGGGAATTACAGACCAGTTAGTCTAACGTCGGTAGTGGGGAAACTGCTAGAATCAGTTATTAAAGATGGGATAGCAGCACATTTGGAAAGTAGTGAAATCATTGGACAAAGTCAGCATGGATTTATGAAAGGTAAATCATGTCTGACGAATCTTATAGAATTTTTCGAGGATGTAACTAGTAGAGTGGATAAGGGAGAACCAGTGGATGTGTTATATCTGGACTTTCAGAAGGCATTCGACAAGGTCCCACTTAAGAGATTAGTATACAAACTTAAAGCACACGGTATTGGGGGTTCAGTATTGATGTGGATAGAGAACTGGTTGGCAGACAGGAAGCAAAGAGTAGGAGTGAACGGGTCCTTTTCACAATGGCAGGCAGTGACTAGTGGGGTACCGCAAGGCTCAGTTCTGGGACCCCAGCTATTTACGATATATATTAATGATTTGGATGAGGGAATTGAATGCAACATCTCCAAGTTTGCGGATGACACGAAGCTGGGGGGCAGTGTTAGCTGTGAGGAGGATGCTAGGAGGCTGCAAGGTGACTTGGATAGGCTGGGTGAGTGGGAAAATGCATGGCAGATGCAGTATAATGTGGATAAATGTGAGGTTATCCACTTTGGTGGCAAAAACAGGAAAGTAGATTATTATCTGAATGGTGGCCGATTAGGAAAGGGGGAGATGCAATGAGACCTGGGTGTCATGGTACACCAGTCATTGAAAGTAGGCATGCAGGTGCAGCAGGCAGTGAAGAATGCGAATGGTATGTTAGCATTCATAGCAAAAGGATTTGAGTATAGGAGCAGGGAGGTTCTACTGCAGTTGTACAGGGTCTTGGTGAGACCACACCTGGAGTATTGCATACAGTTTTTGTCTCCTAATCTGAGGAAAGACAGTCTTGCCATAGAGGGAGTACAGAGAAGGTTCACCAGACTGATTCCTGGGATGTCAGGACTTTCATATGAAGAAAGACTGGATAGACTCGGTTTGTACTCGCTAGAATTTAGAAGGTTGAGGGGGGATCTTATAGAAACTTACAAAATTCTTAAGGGGTTGGACAGGCTAGATGCAGGAAGATTGTTCCCGATGTTGGGGAAGTCCAGAACAAGGGGTCATAGTTTAAGGATAAGGGGGAAATCTTTTAAGACCGAGATGAGGAAAACTTTTTTCACACAGAGTGGTGAATCTCTGGACTTCTCTGCCACAGAAGGTAGTTGAGGCCAGTTCATTGGCTATATTTAAGAGGGAGTTAGATGTGGTCCTTGTGGCTAAAGGGATCAGGGGGTATGGAGAGAAGGCAGGAACAGGATACTGAGTTGGATGATCAGCCATGATCATATTGAATGGCGGTGCAGGCTCGAAGGGCCGGATGGCCTACTCCTGCACCTATTTTCTATGGTTCTATGTTTCTATGTTTCTATGTTCCCTTACCTCACATTATTCAATATCCTTCTCCTTGGTGAATACCGAAGAAAAGAAATTGTTCAATATCTCCCCCATCTTTTTTGGCTCTGCAGATAGCTGTCCACACTGACTCTCTAATGGACCAATTTTATCCCTCGTTATCCCTGAGCTATTCATATAGCTGTAGAAACCCTTTGGATTTACTTTCATCTTACTTGCCAAAGTAACCTCATATCTTCTTTTACCTTTTCTAATTTCTTTCTTAAGATTCTTTTTACATTCTTTATACTCCTCAAGCACCTCATTTACTCCATGCTGCTTATAATAATTGTAGATCACTCTCTTTTTCCGAACCTAGTGTCCAATTTCCCTTGAAAACCATGGCTCTTTCCAATTTTTACTATTTCCTTTCAACCGAACAGGGACATAAAGATTCTGTACTCTTAAAATTTCACCTTTAAATGTCCTCCATTTCTCTTCCACATCTTTCCCATGAAATAAACTGTCCCAATTTACTCCTTTTAAATCCTTTCGCATCTCCTCAAAGTTAGCCTTTCTCCAATCAAAAATCTCAACCCTAGGTCCAGTTCTGACCCTCTCCATAATTATATTGAAACTAATGGTATTGTGATCACTGGTCCCGAACTGTTCCCCAACGCATACCTCTGCCACCTGACCCATCTCATTTCCTAACAGGAGGTCCAGCACCGCCCCTTCTCTAGTAGGTATCTATATGTATTGCTGCAAAAAATTATCCTGCACACATTTTACAAACTCCAACCCATCCAGCCCATTTACAGAATGTGTTTCCCAGTCTATGTGTGGAAAATTGAAATCCCCCACAATCACTACCTTGTGCTTACTACTAATATCTGCGATCTCCTTACATATTTGCTCTTCCAATTCTCGCTCCCCATTAGGCGGTCTATAATACACCCCTATAAGTGTTGCTACCCCTTTCCCATTTCTCAGTTCCACCCAAATAGCCTACCTAGACGAGCCCTCTAATCTATCCTGCCAAAGCACTGCTGTAATATCTTCCCTGACTAGCAATGCAACACCCCCACCTCTTGCCCCTCCAATTCTATCACACATGAAGCAACGAAATCCTGGAATATTTAGTTTCCAATCACAGCCCTCCTGCAACCATGTTTCACTGATCGCCACAACATCATACTTCCAGGTGTCAATCCAGGCTCTAAGCTCATCAACCTTTCTTACAATGCTCCTAGCATTAAAATATACACATTTACGAAATGCACCATCTCTTATTCTCTGTTTATTGTCTTTTTCTTCTTTCTCCCCTACATGTTGGGTCAGAGTGCTTGCCTCCTGCCTCACACACTGACTGCTAGCTTTCCCAATTTGAGTCCCTCCCCCCAACCGTTCTAGTTTAAAGTCTCCCCAGTAGCCTTTGCCAATCTCCCCGCCAGGATATTGGTCCCCCTCGAGTTCAAGTGCAACCCGTCCTTTCTGTACAAGTCACACTTTCCCCAAAAGAGGTCCCAATGATCCAGAAACTTGAATCCCTGCCCTCTGTCAAGTTAATGTCAAGTTAAGGTGCATTCTTAATTTGACTGTGTCTTGTGTTTTGACTGTGTTTTGCCAGCTTTTTGTTTCATGCTACCCAGTCAGCGGAAAGTCTATACATGGTTACAATACAGCCGTCCACAGTGAACTGATACAGGATATATGGTTTAGTTTAGTTTCGTTTAGAGATACAGCGCCGAAAGACTCACAGCCCGTGCCGACCATCGATCACCAATACACTAGTGCTATCCTACACTCCAGGGGCAATTTACAGAAGCCAATTAACCCTACAAACCTGCACGTCTTTGGAGAGTGGTAGGAAACTGGAGCACCCGGGGAAAACCCACCCAGGTCATGGAGAGAACATGCAAACTCCGTACAGACAGCGCCTGTATAACGATTAGTGCAAGATAAAGTCCAATAAAGGCTGATTAAAGATAGTTTGAAGGTAGACAAAAATGCTGGAGAAACTCAGCGGGTGAGGCAGTATCTATGGAATGAAGGAATAGGTGACGTTTCAGGCTGAGACCCTTCATCAGACTGCGGTGGTGGCAAGAAGAAGAAAGGAAGAGGCGGAGACACTGGGCTGTGGAAGAGCTGGGAAGGGGAGGGGAAAGAGGGAGAAAGCAGGGACTACCTGAAATTGGAGAAGTCAAAGTTCATACCCCTGGGGTGTAAACTACCCAAGCGAAATATGAGGTGCTGCTCCTCCAATTTGCGGTGGGACTCACTCTGGCCATGGAGGAGGCCCAGGACAGAAAGGTCGGATTGGGAATGGGAGGGGGAGTTGAAGTGCTGAGCCACCGGGACATCAGGTTGGTTAATGCGAACTGTGCGGAGGTGTTGGGCGAAACGATCGCCAAGCCTGCGCTTGGTCTCACCGATGTAGAGCAGCTGACACCTAGAGCAGCGGATGCAATAGATGAGATTGGAGGAGGTGCAGGTGAACCTCTGCCTCACCTGGAAAGACTGCTTGGGTCCTTGGATGGAGTCGAGGGGGGAGGTAAAGCGACAAGTGTAGCATTTGCTGCGGTTGCAAGGGGAAAGTACCAGGGAAGGGGGTGGTTTGGGTGGGAAGGGACGAATAGACCAAGGATTGTTAATACAGGTGAAGGTTCGCAGCAGCGGCCACGTGGAGGTCAGTGACGGCGGCGTCGTTGGTGGTCCGCGCCTGAGATCGGTCAGGAGGGCGGTGATTTTGATCATAGGTGAATGTCGGCGTGAAGATGGTTTGAAATTCTCCAATGAGATGAATGGGAGGTCAGGACCACTTTCTAGTGGGTAACAGCTGGGAAGAAACTGTCCCTGAATCTGGAGGTGTGCGTTTTCACACTTCTGTACCTCTTGCCCGATAGGAGAGGGGAGAAGAGGGAGTGGCCGGGGTGCGACTGGTCCTTGATGATGCTGCTGGCCTTGCCGAGGCAGCGTGAGGTGTAGATGGAGTCAATGGAAGGGAGGTTGGTTTGTGCGATGGTCGGGGCTGCGTCCACAATTCGCTGCAATTTCTTGCGGGTCTTGGATGGAGCTGTTCCCAAACCGTGCTGTGATGCATCCCGATACAATGCTTTCTACGGCGCATCTGTAGAAGTTGGTGAGAGTTGTTGGGGACATGCCGAACTTCCTAAGGAGGAACTTCGAAGGAAGTAAAGTTGTTGGTTCACAATAGACACATGTGTCTATGGTGTTAATAGCCTGGAGCTTTCAGAAAGAAGGATCCCAGTGGGTGCATGAGGTGGAGATGAATTGAGACAAACTACTTTTGTAATTCTCCCTGGCTAATTGCAACGTAAGGAGCAATGGATGATTTAGTTCAGTTTAGTTTATTGTCACGTGTACCGAGGTACAGTGTTGTAAAAACGTCACGGTTTTACCGGATTTCCCGAGTGCCTACCGTTACTCGTACGAGCCGCTACGGGACATCCACAAGCTCCTACGGACCCCCTACGTACATTACATTTGCTCGAATCAGGGGAGAACTCGTGAGAACTCTTGAACGACCTCGTACAGTGGGACAGGCCCTTTACAGCGCTCACATCTCTTCTCCGAGATCTTCAGTTTCCTCCCACAATCCAAAGACGCACAGGTTTCTTGGTTAATTGGCTTGGTGTATGTGAAACATTGCCCCCAGTGTGTGTAGGATAGTGCTACTGTACGGGGTGATCGCTGGTCGGCACGGACTCAGTGTGCTGAAGGACCTGTTTCCGTGTTGCATGTTTAGTTTAGTTTAATTTACAGATACGGCGCGGAAACAGGCCCTTCAGCCCACCGAGTCCACGTCGACCAGCGATCCCCGCACACTAACGCTATCCTGCACACACCAGGGACAATTTACCCATACACCAAGCCAACTACCTGTATATCTTTGTAGTGTGGGAGGAAACCGGAACACCCGGAGAAAACCCACACATGTCACGGGGAGAACATACAAACACCGTACAGACAGCACCCGTAGTCGGGATCGAACCCGGGTCTCCGGTGCTGCATTCGCTGTAAGGCAGCAACTCTACCGCTGCGCCACCGTGACTGCACGAATAAAAATGCGCGGTAAAGCAGGTAAAGTCCGATTAAGGATAGACCGAGGGTCACCAATGAGGTAGATAGTAGTTCAGCATCGCTCTCTGCTTGTGGTAGGATGAAGACATGAAAAGTATTGAGTGTAGGAAGGAACTGCAGATGCTGGTTTAATCCGAAGGTGGGCACAAAATGTCTGAAGCAGGGTCTCGACCCGAAACGTCGCCCATTGCTTCTACCCAGAGATGCTGCCCGTCCCGCTGAGTTACTCCAGCATTTTTGTGTCTGTTTCCAGTAATGTGATTCTCTGACTGTATTTTACCAGGTTTCCAGTGACTCCACTTTCAATGGAGCAGCTCTTGTTATTACCACAGCACCCCGTGTGTAATAACAATAACACAGCAATAAATCACCGCTCAAACTGAGAGGGTGAAATTCATACTCCCTTAGTGCAACTTCGTAAAATAAAAGTAGCAATTGCCTGAAGAAAATCCCAGCCCATCAACGGAGCAGCAGAGGGGAGAGGGAGTCGGATGGGAGTAGACAGGTCACAAGAGTCTCTGGAGGACCAAAGATAGAATCGTTGAGCCGGGCGGCGAGGCCTGTCTGGGTGGAAGGAGCCTCGGCGGCGGTGGCGGCGATGGAAGCCTCAGGCGGTGGCAGCGTGAGCCTTGACGGCAGCAGTGATGATGGGAGCCTCGGCAGCAACAGGAGCCTCGGCAGCAACGGGAGCCTCGGCAGCAATGACGATGGGAGCCTCGGCAGCAACGGGAGCCTCGGCAGCAGTGACGATGGGAGCCTCGGCAGCAACGGGAGCCTCGGCAGCAGTGACAATGGGAGCCTCGGCAGCAGTGACAATGGGAGCCTCGGCAGCAACGGGAGCCTCGGCAGAAGTGACGATGGGAGCCTCGGCGATGGTGGAGCCTCGCCGGTGGCAGGAGCCCCGGCAGCACTGAGGGGGAGCCTCACAATCAACCCGCGATCAGCGGTCGATGAGCGTGAATGGGGATGGAGAAAATAATGGGGATCTGGAGCCTCGGCGGCGGCGGCGGCGATGGAAGCCTCGGCAGCAACGGGAGCCTCGGCAGCAGTGACGATGGGAGGGCAGCCGATGGGAGCGGCAGCAGGGAGCCTCGGCAGCAGTGACGATGGGAGCCTCGGCAGCAACGGGAGCTTCGGCAGCAGTGACGATGGCAGGAGCCCCGGCAATGGTGGAGCCTCGCCGGTGGCGGGAGCCCCGGCGGCAGTGGGGGGGAGCCTCACAATCAACCCGCGATCAGCGGTCGATGAGCGTGAATGGGGATGGGGAAGGCAATGGGGACCTGGCGTGGGGTACAGTGGGGGAACAAAGTGTGTGGGGGGGGGGGCACTCTAGTTTAGGATCCTCTGCCCAAGGGATAAGTATGTGTTCGTTCATTTGTCCCAGTGAAGGCGCTGTGCACACGGCAGCCAGACAACAGTCGCTTATCTTTCTCTTTGTGTTTTCACTTTTAATTCCACGTTTCCGTACGCCCTGTTGTGCGCTGTGACTGTCGGCAGAACAATTCCCCTCCGGGGATCAACAAAGTCTTATCGTATCGTGTCGTTTCGTATCGTATCGTCACAGAACCTTAGAGTTATAGAAACATAGAAACATAGAAGGAGGTGCAGGAGGAGGCCATTCGGCCCTTCGAGCCAGCATCGCTATTCATTGTGATCATGGCTGATCATCCCCAATCAATAACCCGTGCCTGCCTTCTTCCCCTATAATCCCTTGATTCCACTAGCCCCTAGAGCTCTATCTAACTGGTGTTATTCTTTGGGGTTATAGAATCTACGCTGACCAACATGCCCTATCTACACTAGTCCCACCTGCCTGCCTTTGGACAGAAAGGTTAATGGGAAAGATTTAGGAGGTGGACAAGCCCCTCAAACAATAGAAGGGATAGACGATAGATAATAGACAATAGGTGCAGGAGTAGGCCAATCGGCCCTTCGAGCCGGCACTGCCATTCAATGTGATCATTGCTGATCATCCCCACTCAGTTCCCCATTCCACGAGTGACCAGCATCCCGGCTATAATGACATTTCTGTCGAACACATACAACGCTGATGAACACACATATGTAGTCACTGAGAATATCAGAAGAATTTTAACTCAGTTCTTGTATTTGCGTTTTTGTTAAATTCTGAGTAATGTCTATTTTTGAATAATATAAAGGAGCGATTTAGAGGGATTTGGGCCAAACGCGGGCGGGTGGGACGAGTGTTGTGCGTCTGGAATTCTCTGCCTCATGAAGAACGGTGGAGGCCGGCTCTCTGGATGCTTTCAAGAGAGAGCTAGATAGGGCTCTTAAAGATAGCGAAGTCAGGGGATATGGGGGGAAGGCAGGAACGGGGTACTGATTGGGGATGATCAGCGATGATCACATTGAATGGCGGTGCTGGCTCGAAGGGCCGAATGGCCTCCTCCTGCATCTATTGTCTATTGCGTAGCTGGGGCACACCTGTCAGACGGGCAAGTTGGGCTGAAGGGGCTGTTTCCATACTGTATGATTCTATGACTTTATAAATGCCTTCACAGGCAGCATCTTGGATGACAATAATGCCTCTTCATAATATGATAAACCTCTATCAGGTCTTGTTTGGTCATTCGCAGGAATGAAAATCCTATTGAAAAGTAAAGTCATAGACCCATACAGAGTGGAAACAGGCTCTTCGGCCCAACTTGCCCATGCCAACCAACATGCCCCATCTACACTAGTCCCACCTGCCTGCACTAATCAAGAATCTATGTATCTCTGCCTTAAAGATATCCACTGTCTTGGCCTCCACGGCCTTCTGTGGCGATGAATTCCACAGATTCACCACCCTCTGGCTGAAGAAATTCCTCCTCATCTCCTTCCTAAAGGAACGTATTGATTGGGGACGATCAGCCATGATCACAAAGAATGGCGGTGCTGGCTCGAAGGGCCGAATGGCCTCCTCTTGCACATATTTTCGATGTTTCTAACGTCATTTAATTCTGAGGCTGTGACCTCTAGTCCTGGACTCTCTCACTAGTGGAAACATCCTCTCCACATCCACTCTATCCAGGCCTTTCACTATTCTGGATGTTTCAATGAGGTCCCCCCTCCTTCTTCTAAACTCCGGCGAGTACAGGCCCCGTGCTGACAAAAGCTCATCGTAGTTTAACCCACTCATTCCTGGGATCGTTCTTCTAAACCTCCTCTGGACCCTCTCCAGAGCCAGCACATCCTTCCTTAGATATGGGGCCCAATATTGCTCGCAATATTCCAAATTTGGCCTGACCAGCGCCTTGTAGAGCCTCAGCATTACATCCCTGTTTTTGTATAGGGTGATTTCACCAAATGTCAAATGAGCGTAGATCCCCCCTCACGTGACCGAAAATTTTAACTGGAGGACATATCTCACTTCGGTACATGTTAGTGAATGGGGAAACACGCACTTTCCCACCCGTTAAAAATATGGAAAACGGCCGATTTTTTAGCTGAAATTTTCTGTGCTAGTCGGGGTGACCGTGAAGCACAGCGACCTAAATTTTCAGGCAAAAAAGAAGATAGAAAGTAAGGTAATTACAAGAGGGAACTGAAGGTAGAAAACAGCGGAAGTGAACAGCGGACATTTGCCGTGGAGATTTAAAGATCCAAAATATCGGGAATTATCGCGTTTGCTCGCTGAATTTCATCAAAAGTAAGTTAATAATGCCTTACTTTTGATGAAATTCAGCGAGCAAACGCAATTTTTGTGTCCTGGCCTCTCCACAATTAACACAAAGGCGTACAGGTTTGTCGGTTAAAGCAGGAAACATGTTCCCAATTTGATTTAATTCAATTTATTGCCATTGCACTTTTCAGTGCAACGAAACGGTTTAGCCTGCAGTCATAACATAGAATAAATAACAAACACTCAACACAGTTTAAAGTCCCAAAGTCATTGTCTCTTCCCTCCTTGTTCTCCCTCTGCGCAGAGGCAATCCAAGCCTCTGATGTTGTGGCCCCGCCGGGCGATGGTAAGTAAGTCCCGCGGCTGAATCCGTGCTCCGCAAACGGGCCGGTTCAAACTCCGCGGCCCGGGGCGATCGAAGCTGCCGAAGCTGCCGCCCTCCAGTCCAGCGGACGTAGCTGTAGTTGCGGGAGCTCCGGAAAACAGAACTCGAGCTCCCGATGATGTCGTCCACTGGCCCGCGGCCGAGCCTCCGAGGCTCCAAAGTCGGGTCAGAAGTTGGGTCGCCCCGCAACCACAGCCCCGAAGTCGGCCATCCTCGCGTTGGTGAGTCCTGGCTCTGCCTCCGCCGCATCGAGGTCGGTCACAGTTGGAGGCTGCCAGCTCCGCGATAGGCCTCAGCGCAGACGGACACGGAGACGGTGGATACGGCAGGAAAGGTCGCATCCCCCCGAAGGAAGAGTCAAAAAATGTTACACCCACCCCCCCACCACACACACTCAACTAAATAAACCGAAATAAACTGTAAAGACGGGACAAGAGAAAACAAAAAACAGAAAAGACAAACGGGCTTGGAGGCGAGCCGCAGCTGCAAGGCAACGCCGCCATTTCTGGACAATTGCTGGGGGTGTCCAGAACCAGGGGCCACAGTTTAAGAATAAGGAGTAAGCCATTTAGAATGGAGACGAGGAAACACTTTTTCTCACAGAGAGTTGCGAGTCTGTGGAATTCTCTGCCTCAGAGGGCGGTGGAGGCCGGTTCTCTGGACACTTTCAAGAGAGAGCTAGATAGGGCTCTTAAAGATAACTGAGTCAGGGGATATGGGGAGAAGGCAGGAACGGGGTACTGATTGGGGATGATCAGCCATGATCACATTGAATGGCGGTGCTGACTCGAAGGGCCGAATGGCCTACTCCTGCACCAATTGTCTATTGTCTATTGCCTATTAATTGGATATGTATAGGTGTAAAATTGTCCCTAGTGTGTGCGCGGATCGCTGGTCAGAGCGGACTCCGTGTTCCAAAGGGCCTGACTCCGTGTTGTATCTCTAAACTAAACTAAACTAGAGAAGGAACCGGGGTGTTCTTACCCTCCTCACCCGCAGGGTCAGCTGTGGGAGGAGCCCCTTCCCTGGGGCACGAAGGCTGAAGGTGTCCCGGGTGGGCGAGGAGAGGGATGAGGGTTGGCTGGAAGATCTGGAACGGAGGCGACGGCTGCAACCGGTCTTTGTAGCCAACGGCAACTGGGATGGTGAAATATCGCCATAACCTGGAGACTCTGGTATATGGACTCAGTGGGCTGTTTCTACACATTCTGTCCTTAAACCCGTGTAACACGGTGCGAGTAGACCCACGAGGTACCCCGAGTTTAAAACAAATTTAACTCGTGGTAACTACGTACAATTAACGTAGCGGGAACGTCGGAACTCATGGACGCAACTTAGCGACTCGTGGCGCTAAAGGCAGGCACCCGTGAAACTTGGTAACTCTTGGAAAAATTCAAACATGTTTAAAGTTTTCCACGAGTAAAATGTACTGCTGAAGTTAAAAATTGAAACATTTAAACTTGTTTTAAGAACGTAGTGGCCCGTGTGTTTACCTTAGTGTCTCGTGAGTCTACCGTGGGAACTCTTTAACTCAGCGGGCAGGCAGCATTAGCGTTCACAGAGCGGGATCTTTTGAAGAATATCTTGATGCGCGGATTGACCGGATCGGAAGATTTAGCGAGAGCCCAGTGCAATTAGCCATCTGGTTAGACAAGACCAGGCTTAAACCTAATGAGAAAGCTAAGCTTGCTAAAGAGTTTGTGATATATCTATTTTATCCTTTAATCTTGGACGAGCTTTGGCAAAACACGTCACCAAATTTGGATGACATTTCCAGAAAGTTTGTCAAAGATATATTACATCTTCCAATGAGTGTTGGTAATGGTCTTTTGTCCTGCAGGGTTCGTAATCGGGCCTTGATATCCCTACATTGTTCATCGTTATGATTATTAGAAAGTTAGCGTTTAATAAAATTGACTTATGTACTTTAGATATGCAAGAGTAATATTTCTAGGGTTAGGGAACTGAAGTATGTCAAGGACCATAATGGTAGGGCACGTAATGGACGTCTTATAATAATAATAATAATCTTATTTATATAGCACATTTTCAGTCAACTTGCATTGACCCCAAAGTGCTTCACATAATTACATTACATTACACACAGGCAAAGGTGGGTGAAGTGTCTTGCCCCAAGGACACAACGACAGTATGCACTCCAAGCGGGATTCGAACCGGCTACCTTCCGGTCGCCAGCCAAACACTTAGCCATTGTGCCATCTGTCGTCTTGAAACCATTGGTAATAATAATAGGAATAATAAATACTTTATTGATCCCCTCAGTAATAACATGGCAGGGGTTAATGCCAGTGGATGGGAGTAAATGTCCATTCAGTCAACTATCCTTCCAGTGCAAGTTTTGCTTATTATAGGGATAGTCAACTCCAACTGGTGAATTAAGCCGTCAAACTCGTTTTTTGAAGCCGCACTTGAAAGGTAAAGGTAATACATTTGCTATGGTCTCTGGAATGCAAACTTCGGGGACGTGATCTGTCGCAGGTGCCGCTGTCTTCTAATGTTCGATTACAGATATCTGGATGGATGATATAGACTTTAGGGATTTGTAAAATGTTGGTAATCCACTATCTGGATATCTTGATAGTTCTCCACCGGACTCTGTTGAAAGAGAAGAGGCAACGGGATACACGTGCTTTGTAAACTAATGCCATTTGGAGGGCAGCACCTGTGGCTCCCAGCGGAAGGCGATCCGGACCACACGCCATGGCCTCGTCCCTGCGTCCCCTTCCTACTCACTGGGGCACCCGTTCCTGCTTTAGACATTCGCCTGGTTCTGTGTCCTGCACGCTTTTTACATTTACCGGGGCACTGTTATAAAGAACAGTACAGCACAGAAAGAGGCCCTTCAGCCCATAATGTCTGTACCATTATGATGCCAATCTAAATGTACCCTACCTGCCTGCCTGCACTTTTAAGAGGCATTAGACCAACACAAATGTACCCTACCTGCCTGCAGGTAGGGTACATTTGTGTTGGTCTAAATGCCTCTTAAAAGTTGATATTGCGTCTGCTTGCATCACATTCCCTGGCAGTAGAATCCAGACGCCCACTCCAATGCGTGGAAAACACTCAGGGTCTCGCATCTTAATCCTGTTCCCTCTAGTATTTGATAATCTGGGTCGGGTATTCCCTCTAGTTCCCCGCGCTTTCTTGAAACTTAGGGCTGATAGTAATAATTATCATTCTACCGTGTAACATTTACGCACGATAGCTAGTCCGGTACCAGGTGTTACAAGTGTAGAGAATTAAAGGAGTTTTATTGTAAAACAGCGAAGCAAGAGTGAACAGGTAAGACTCCTTTAATTCGAAGCATTAGCGTTGCCGGACCAACGGGTGTTTTAAATTAGTGCTCCATTACATATTGAATTCACTATTCTTTCTTTAAATGTTGCGCAGAAGAATAACACATTTTGTGGACACAGACGCGGGAGAGTTTAGCTGAGCGGGAGGTTCACTCGGGAGAGGAATTTGGTCATTCGGGAGTGGAATTTGACACATCGCGGAAATGAGAAGTAAACGGCAAACTTATACACGCACGTGGGAACTCGGTTAAAATCTTGATCGTACACTTGGAATCTCGTCCACAACCACGAGTCTTTCACTCGGGGTACCTCGTGGGTCAGCTCACACCGTGAGACAGGGCATGTACTTATCATGATCATAATCATACATTATTAGCCAAGTATGTTTTGCGACATACGAGGCATTTGATTTGCCATTAAAAAGCAACAGAACACACACAAACACATTTTAACACAAACATCCACCACAGTGACTCCTCCACATTCCTCACTGTGATGATAGGTGGGAAAAAGTTCTTCCCTTCTTTGTTCACCCGCGGTCGGGGGCATCGAGCCTTCCGTTGATGGGACGGTCTTAGCCGCCGTAGCCGGTGGTCAGGCCCTCCGTGTCGGAACGATCAAGCTCCCGCATTGGGGGGGATGTCAGCTCCCCCGCGCTGGGTGATCGAACCACGGGTCGGGGCTGTTCAAACCTTCTGCGTCGTTTGGAGTTTCCCGACATCGGTCTCTACCCGAGACTGCGAGCTCCTCTATGGTGAAATCCGCAGGCCCACGGTTGGAGCGTCAATCCCAGGCAAGGTGACACTGAAGAAGCATTGAACCATCGAATATTGATCTTCAACCTAGGAAGGAGATGAGGAGGAGTTTCTTTAGTCAGAGGGTGGTGAATCTGTGGAATTGTATATGTTTCTATAAGATCCCCTCTCATCCTTCCAAATTCCAGTAAATACAAGCCCAGTCGACCCATTCTTTCATCATATGTCAGTCCCGCCATCCTGGGAATTAACCTGGTGAACCTACGCTGCACTCCCTCAATAGCAATAATGTCCTTCCTCAAAATAGGAGACCAAAATTGCACACAATACACCAGGTGCAGTCTCACCAGGGCCCTGTACAACTGCAGTAGGACCTCATTGCTCCTAAACTCAAATCTTCTTGCAATGAAGGCCAATATGCCATTAGCTTTCTTCACTGACTGTTGTAACTGCATGCTTATTTTCAGTGGCTGATGTACAAGTACACCCAGGTCTCAGTGCACCTCCCCTTCTCCTAATCTGACACCATTCAGATCATAATCCTGTTCTTGCCACCAAAGTGGATAACCTCACATTTATCCACATTATACTGCATCTGCCCACTCATCCAACTTATCCAAGTCACCCTGCAACCTCACAGCATCCTCCTTGCAGCTCACACTGCCACCCAGCTTTGTGTCACCCGCAAACTTGGAGATGTCACATTTAATTCCCTCATCTGAATCGTTAATATATATTGTAAACAACTGGGGTCCCAGCATCGAGCCTTGCGGCACCCCACTAGTTACTGCCTGCCGTTCTGAAAAGGACCCATTAATTCCCACTCTTTGCTTCCTGTCTGCCAACCAGTTCTCTATCCATGCTACACACAAGGGACGATTTACTGAAGTCTGTACGTGTTTGGAGTGTGGGAGGTAACCGGAGCACCCGGAGAAGACAAAGCGGTCTCAGGGAGAACGTACAAACTCCGTAGTCAGGATCGAACACGGGTCTCTGGCGCTCTGAGGCGGCAACTCTACCGCTGCTCCACCGTGCTGCTTGTGGCTTCTGACGCTTAAATTCAACATCCTCTAATTGTTAATTTTTGTCCTAATATCGTTCAAGGCTGTAGATTTGATCAGGGCAGCACAGTGTCGCAGCTGGTAAAAACGCTGTCTCACAGAGCCAGAGACAATTCCACCAGCATGCTGAACTACTATAGAAACATAGAAACATAGAAATTAGGTGCAGGAGTAGGCCATTCGGCCCTTCGAGCCAGCACCGCCATTCAATATGATCATGGCTGATCATCCAACTCAGTATCCCGTACCTGCCTTCTCTCCATACCCCCTGATCCCCTTGGCCACAAGGGCCACATCTAACTCCCTCTTAAATATAGCCAATGAACTGGCCTCAACTACCCTCTGTGGCAGAGAGTTCCAGAGATTCACCACTTTCTGTGTGAAAAAAAGTTCTCCTCATCTCGGTTTTAAAGGATTTCCCCCTTATCCTTAAGCTGTGACCCCTTGTCCTGGACTTCCCCAACATCGGGAACAATCTCCCTGCATCTAGCCTGTCCAACCCCTTAAGAATTTTGTACATTTCTATAAGATCCCCTCTCAATCTCCTAAATTCTAGAGAGTATAAACCAAGTCTATCCAGTCTTTCTTCATAAGACAGTCCTGACATCCCAGGAATCAGTCTGGTGAACCTTCTCTGCACTCCCTCTATGGCAATAATGTCCTTGCTCAGATTTGGAGACCAAAACTGTACACAATACTCCAGGTGGGGTCTCACCAAGACCCTGTACAACTGCAGTAGAACCTCCCTGCTCCTATGCTCAAATCCTCTTGCTATGAAAGCCAACATACCATTCGCTTTCTTTACTGCCTGCTGCACCTGCATGCCTACCTTCAATGACTGGTGTACCATGATACCCAGGTCTCGCTGCATCTCCCTCTTTCCCAATCGGCCACCATTTAGATAATAGTCTGCTTTCCCGTTTTTGCCACCAAAATGGATAACCTCACATTTATCCACATTATACTGCATCTGCCAAACATTTGCCCACTCACCCAGCCTATCCAAGTCACTTTGCAGTCTCCTAGCATCCTCCTCGCAGCTAACACTGCCCCCCAGCTTAGTGTCATCCGCAAACTTGGAGATATTGCCTTCAATTCCCTCATCCAGATCATTAATATATATTGTAAATAGCTGGGGTCCCAGCACTGAGCCTTGCGGTACCCCACTAGTCACTGCCTGCCATTGTGAAAAGGACCCGTTTACTCCTACTCTTTGCTTCCTGTTTGCCAGCCAGTTCTCTATCCAGTTCCCTATCTGCCTCTGATGTCCCTCAGATTACCCTTGACCAGACGTCACTGGCTTTACCTTGCGTTAAACATTATTCCCTTTATCCTGTATCTGTACACTGTGAACGGCTCGATTGTAATCATGTATTGTCTTTCGGCTGACTGGTTAGCACGCAACAAAAGCTTTTCACTGTACCTCGGTACACGTGACAATAAACTAAAATGAACTGAACTGCTTGAACACCATAACACCACAAGGGATTAGTTGTTTAAGAAGGAACTGCAGATGCTGGAAAATCGAAGGTACACAAAAATGCTGGAGAAACTCAGCGGGTGCAGCAGCATCTATGGAGCGAAGTTTCTCCAGCTTTTTTGTGCACAAGGAATTAGTTGTAGACTTAGGACAAGAGCTTTTGACACCCTTTCATTGCCACAGACGGCTGTGGAGGCCAATGGATATTTTTAAGGCAGAGATAGATAGATTCTTGATTAGTACGGGTGTCAGGGGCAATGGGGAGAACCATATAACCATATAACCATATAACAATTACAGCACAGAAACAGGCCATCTCGGCCCTACAAGTCCGTGCCGAACAACTTTTTTCCCTTAGTCCCACCTGCCTGCAATATAACCATATAACAATTACAGCACGGAAACAGGCCATCGTGGCCCTACAAGACCAATGGAGAATGCGGGCATCGATCCCACTACCTCTCACATGCTAAGCGAGCGCTCTACCATTTGAGCTAATTCCCCTGCACTGAGAAGGCAGGAGAATGGGGTTAGGAGTAGACTTGATGGGCTGAATCACCCAATTCAGTTCCCACCACTTAAGACCTATTACGATTGAAGAAGGGGTGAGAGAACTTAGTTTAGTTTAGTTTCATCTGCCGATACAGCATGGAAATAGGCCCTTCAGCCCACCAAGTCCATGCCGACCATCGATCACCCGTTCACACTATGGTATCCCACTTCCACATCCACTCCCCACACACCAGCAGCAATGTGTTGATTAACCTGCAAACCTGTATGTCTTTTGGAGTGTTGGAGGAAACCATAGAAGGAAAAATAGATCAGCCATGATTGAATGACGGAGTAGAGTTGATGGGCCGAATGGCCTAATTCTGCTCCTTTAACATGAACCTGTGAACCCTTTCTCCGCAAACTTCACACGGAAGGTGTTCAGTTCAGTTCTGTTCAGTTCAGTTTAGTTTAGTTCAGTTTAGTTTAGTTTAGTTTAGCGTATTGTCACGTGTACAGTGAAAAGCTCTTTGCTCCCTCTTTGCTCCCTCATTAAATTCAGCAATTCATCCCTAAATCTCCTAATCCCGCCAAACCTAATCATAACGATCAAAAACAAAATGTTGAAGGAATGTTAAAGTCCGATTACCTTCCTCAATATTCAATATGAATATTGACTTCTCTAACTTCAAGTAACCCTTGCTTTCCCTCTCTCTGCATCCCTCCCCCTTCCCAGTTCTCCCACTAGTCTAAAGGGCCTCTCCCACTTTCCCGAGCTGCTCACAAATTCTCCTGAGTTTCCTCCTTGATTCAAACTCGGAGAATGTTCGTAAAGGGTCCGTAGGAGTCCGCAGATATATCGTAGCGGCTCATGATGTCAGCCGTAGGTACTCGGGGCATTAAATGTTGCAATTTTTCTCCTCCCGACTATCTTTTTACTCGTGGAGATTTTTTATCGGGCTGGAAAAAACGTTCCGATTTACCTGATACCACGAGTACCTACGGCTGGCATAACGAGCCGCTACAATATATCTACGGCCTCCCACGGGCTCGTTACAAACATTCTCCAAGTTTAAATCAAGAGGGAAAACTCGGGAGAATTCGTTAGCAGCTCGGGAAAGTGGGACAGGCCCTTTACTGCCCTCCTTGATAATATTTTATCTTTTTTTGCTTTGTTGTCACCTTCTACGAGATAACAAGAGTCAAGAGTCAAGAGTCAATTTAATTGTCATTTGGACCCCTTGAGGTCCAAACGAAATGCCGTTTCTGCAGCCATACATTACAAACAAATAGACCCAAGACACAACATAATTTACATTTTACATAAACATCCATCACATCGCTGTGATGGAAGGCCAAAAAAAACTTATCTCTCCCACTGCACTCACCTCCCCCCCCCCCCCCCCCCCCCCCCCCCCCCCGATGTCAGAGTCAAAGTCCAAGCCCCCGGCTGGCGATGGCGATTGTCCCGCGGCCATTAAAGCCACGCCGGGTGGTGCGAGGTCGCACACCGGGTCCTGGTGTTAGAGCCCCCGGCGTGCGCTCGCAGAGTCCCGCAGCCATTCCAAGCCGTGCGGGGCGGTGATGTTAGGCCCCGCTCCAGGAGCTCTTCGACCCCGCAACTCGGGCGGGAGAAGTCACCGTTGCAGGAGCCCTGAAAAGCGGTCTCCCTCCAGGGACCCGCGGGCTCCCGGTGCCGCCGTCCGCAGACCCGCAGTAGCAGCCTCCGAATCTCCGGAGGTCGGGCCGCAGCAGCAGCAGCAGCGCTCCTCCACCGCTCCACCCGCTCCGGACTCGGCCAGCTCCGCGACGGTGAGGTGAGTCGTCGGCACCAGATCTAATCTACATTTTACCTGCTCCTCACCTCTTTTGATCTCTTACACATCCTTATCTCTGTGTCTCCCTCTCCCCTGATGCTCAGTCTGAAGAAGGTCTGGACCAGATTTCATCAACGAGTGGGTTAGCATATGTTGAGCGTTTGACGGCACTGGGCCTGTACTCGCTGGAGTTTAGGAGGATGAGGGAGGGACCTCATTGAAATGTACAGAATAATGAAAGGCCTGGATAGAGTGGATGTGGAGAGGATGTTTCCACTGGTGGGAGAGTCTCAGACCAGAGGTCACAGCCTCAGAATTAAAGGGCGCTCTCTTAGAAAGGAGGTGAGGAGGAACTTCTTTAGCCAGAGGGTGGTGAATCTGTGGAACTCATTGCCACAGAGGGTTGTGGAGGCCAAGTCAGTGGATATTTGATTAATTCATGATTAGTACGGGTGTCAGGGGTTATGGGGATAAGGCAGGAGAATGGGGTTAGGAGTAGACTTGATGGGCTGAATCGCCTTGATGGGCTGAATAATGGGATTAGGAAGCAGAGATCAGCCATGATTTCTTCTTCTACTTGCGCGTGGCATGCAGAGCCTAAAGTTGTAGGAAGCCTTGATTTGAATGGCGGAGTATAATCGATGGGCCGAATATAGGCATAAGCCTACTCCTATAACTTGTCAACTTGTGAAACGTCACCCATTCCTTCTCTCCACAGATGCTGCCTGTCCCGCTGAGTTACTCCAGCATTTGGTGTCTATCTTCGGTGTCAGCCAGCATCTGCAGTTCCTTCCGACACTCACTTTGCTCTCTAATCATGTGTTATTCTGCACTATTTGTTCTGTGTGCGGCCTTTGAATACTGTCGAGTGTATACCAAAGATCCTATAACGGAGCAAGATAGACCACTCCTGCTGAATGCAATGGACTGACGTGTAGTACGCAACGGAGCGGAACGTGGGCCTTTTTTTCATCCATTTCCGTAACCGGACCGGACGCGACCCGACCCGCAGTGTAATCAACGTTGTGGGGGAACAGTTTGTGTTAATAAATTATAATTCTGAAAATGAAGAGAAGATTTTTACCAAAGAACTTTTATTTTTACGAGGATGTTTCCGTAACCGGCTTCCGTCTCCGCACTAGTATCCTACGGGACCTTTGGAGCGGAGACGGAAGCCGGTTACGGAAATGGGGCCGAAAATTACCCGTGAATCTGCCCGTGACCGCACTACGTCTGTTTCGTCGAGTGGACTGTCTTGCTCGCTGTCGGATCTTTGGTGTATACTGCCCATTGCATCATCTCCCAAGACAATGAGCTCACAGCTCAGAGTGCTTCCTGTTACAACTAAGCAGCCAGCTACATCATTCACAAATCATCGGGTGGATCAGTGGCGACACTAAGAACGGATCCTCGGTGGGAGCAAAGCGGAACGTGGGGCTGGACGGTGTACAAAACATGGGGCGAATCCAGCACGGAGCATGGAGTCCAATGGACACAGGCACAAATGCTGGAGTAACTCAGAGGGACAGGCTGCATCTCTGGAGAGAAGGAATGGTGACGTTGGGAGTCGACACCTTTCTTCATTTACATGAAGCCGCATTTACATTTACCGCAGAGAGTTGTGGATGTAGCCCAATGCGTCACAGCGACCCTGGGCGGCACGGTGGTGCAGCGGTACAGTTGCTGCCTTACAATGCTTACAGCGCCAGAGACACAGGTTCGATCTTGACTACAGGCGCTGTCTGTACGAAGTTTGTGACCCGCGTGGGGAATAGGAGCAGAATTAGGCCAGTCGGCCCATCAAGTCTACTCCACCATTCAATCATGGCTGATCTATCTCTCCCTCCTAACCACATTCTCCTGCCTTCTCCCCATAACCCCTGACACCCGTACTGATCAAGAATCTATCTATCTCTGTCTTAAAAATATCCACTGACTTGGCCTCCACAGCCTTCTGTGGCAAATAATTCCACAGATTCACCACCCTCTGACTAAAGAAATTCAATAGACAATAGACGATAGACAATAGGTGCAGGAGTAGGCCATTTGGCCCTTCGAGCCAGCACCGCCATTCAATGTGATCATGGCTGATCATCCACAATCAGTACCCCGTTCCTGCCTTCTCCCCATATCCCCTGACTCCGCTATCTTTAAGAGATCTATCAAACTCTCTATTGAAAGCATCCAGAGAATTGGCCTCCACTGCCTTCTGAGGCTGAGAATTCCTCCTCATCTCCTTCCTGAAAGAAGGTCCTTTAATTCTGAGGCTGTGACCACTGGTTCTAGACTCTCCCACTAGTGGAAACATCCTCTCCACATGATTGGGGCATGTACTCACTCCTTCCTCTATTCGCTAACTATATCCCCTGCCCTGCTGAGAAGCTGGGGCAGCAAAGTGGCGCAGCATCAGAGACCAGGGTTCCATCCTGACCTCCGGTGCTGTCTGTACCTTCTCCCTGTGAGCATGTGGGTTTTCTCCGGGCGCTCCGGTTTCATCCCACATCCCAAAAGACGCACAGGTCTGTAGGTTAATCGGCCCTCTGTAAATTGCTGCCCGTGTGTGTGTGGAGTGGATGGGAAAGTTGGATAACATAGAACTAGTGTCTAAGGATGACCGATGGTCGGCATGGACTGGGTGGGCCGAAGGGCCTGTTTCCATGCTGTATCTCTGAACTAAATGAAACTAAACTAAATTTACTGTACAAAGTTCGTATAGCTAAGTACAAACAAAGTTCTCTCTCGCCTTCAATCTTACTAGTTTATAAGCGTGTACGTTTTAGGAGCAGATTTAGAATATTCAGCCCATCAAGTCTACTCCGCCACCCAGTCATGGCTGATCTACAGGGCCTATCTCAATAGAAAAATAGGCGATTTTTCAGCGACTGCCTGGCGACTGTCACAGTCGTAGCAGGTTGCCGATAAACCGGCGAATAGAACCCCCCACCTTCGACATAAAATCTGAAATAGAATCATTAACATATTTCAAAAACCGAAAATGGAGTCAACACCAGCGATAACCAACGTCACCTGGCGACAACTACGACAGCACCTACGTCAGGAGAAGTCAAACTACACTCATTGGCCTCAAACCCACTGTCACCGACTGTCTCCGAAAATCTTTCAACATGTTGAAAATCCAGTGGCAACCAGAAAGATGCTACGATTCTTTGGGTGACCGAGGAGACAGACTACTCACGAGCATGCAGTGGCACCCCGGTGACCATATTGTGCCTGTAGTCGCCTAAAAAATCGCCTAAGTGGGACAATACAACTAATACTACATGGCTGATCTATCTCTCCCTCTCAACGCCATTCTTCTGCCTCTCCCGCTGAGTTACTCCAGCTTTTTGTGTGTCTCTCTCCCTTCCATTGACTCCATCTACACCTCACGCTGCCTCGGCAAGGCCAGCAGCATCATCAAGGACCAGTCGCACCCCGGCCACTCCCTCTTCTCCCCTCTCCCATCGGGCAAGAGGTACAGAAGTGTGAAAACGCACACCTCCAGATTCAGGGAGTTTCTTCCCAGCTGTTATCAGGTGTGTTTGATGGCAAAAAAACAGGAAAGCAGACTATTATCTAAATGGTGGCCGATTGGGCAAGGGGGAGATGCAGCGAGACCTGGGTGTCATGGTACACCAGTCATTGAAGGTAGGCATGCAGGTGCAGCAGGCAGTAAAAAAAGCGAATGGTATGTTAGCTTTCATTGCAAAAGGATTTGAGTATAGGAGCAGAGAGGTTCTACTGCAGTTGTACAGGGTCTTGGTGAGACCACACCTGGAGTATTGCGTACAGTTTTGGTCTCCAAATCTGAGGAAGGACATTATTGCCATAGAGGGAGTGCAGAGACGGTTCACCAGACTGATTCCTGGGATGTCAGGACTGTCTTATGAAGAAAGACTGGATAGACCTGGTTTATACTCTCTAGAATTTAGAAGATTGAGAGGGGATCTTATAGAAACTTACAAAATTCTTAAGGGGTTGGACAGGCTAGATGCAGGAAGATTGTTCCCGATGTTAGGGAAGTCCAGGACAAGGGGTCACAGCTTAAGGATAAAGGGGAAATCCTTTAAAACCGAGATGAGAATAACTTTTTTCACACAGAGAGTGGTGAATCTCTGGAACTCTCTGCCACAGAGGGTAGTTTAGGCCAGTTCATTGGCTATATTTAAGAGGGAGTTAGATGTGGCCCTTGTGGCTAAGGGGATCAGGGGGTATGGAGAGAAGGCAGGTACGGGATACTGAGTTGGATGATCAGCCATGATCATATTGAATGGAGGTGCAGGCTCGAAGGGCCAAATGGCCTACTCCTGCACCTAATTTCTATGTTTCTATGTAACTGAACCATCATATCACAACCAGAGAGCGGTCCTGAACTACTATCTACCTCATTGGAGACCCTCGGACTATCTTTAATCGGACTTTACTGGACTTTATTTTGCACTAAACATATTCCCTTTATCCTGTACCTGTACACTGTAAATGGCTCGATTGGAATCATGTATTGTTTTTCTGCTGACTGGGTAGCCCACAATAAAAGATTTTCACTGTACCTCGGTACACGTGACAATAAACTAAATGACAATCGAACGTTTGGATCTCGATGCAAATTATAATCCTCACTTTAAACATGGACCCACCGCTAATTGGAGGTTTGGTTTCAAACTAATTTACTTTGTTTTACTTTCGAGATACAGCGTGGAAACAGGCCCTTCAGCCCATTGAGTTTGGGCCACCCAGCGATCCTCCCGTATACTGGCTCTATCCCGCACACTAGGGACAACTTACAATTTACAGAAGCCAATTTGATCGACAAACCTGTACATCTTTGGAGTGTGGTAGGAAACCAGAGCACCCGGAGGAAACCCACATGGTCACAGGGGGAACGTGCAAACTCTGGACAGACAGCACTTTTTGAAAGGGGAATCGAGGACCAGAGGACATGGGGGAATCGACAATTGGCTGCTTGGAGTTTGTAACGATCTCCCCGTGACCTGCGTGTGTTTTCTATGCTCTCCTACACACACTGGGGTTAAATCTACACATATACCAAGCCATTTAACCTACAACCCTGCACGTCTTTGGAGTGTGGGAGCAAACCGAAGATCTCGGAGGAAACCCACGCAGGTCACGGGGGAGAACGTGCAAACTCCATACAGACAGCGCCCGTAGTGGGAATCGAACCTGGCGCAGTGAGGTGGCAACTCTACCGCTGCGCCATCGCAGCTTGGTATAAGTGTAAATTGTCCCAAGTGTGTGTAGGGTTGTGTTATTATGCCCCTGTCCCACTTAGGAAACCTGAACGGAAACCTCTGGAGACTTTGCGCTCCACCCAAGGTTTCCGTGCAGTTCCCGAAGGTTGCAGGTGGTTGCCGGAGGTTGCAGGTAGTGGAAGCAGGTAGGGAGACTGATGAAAACCTCCGGGAACCCCACGGAAAGTGGGACAGGGACGTTAGTGTGCGGGGATCGCTGGTCGGCGCGGACCCGGTGGGCCGAAGGGCCTGTTTCCGCGCTGTATCTCTGAACTAAACTAAACTAAATGTAGAGGCGAGTGGTTCACTGGCCTCGGAATAAGAGGGAGGCCCCACCCCCCCCAAACAGCGACCAAGTGATCACAATAAATAATCAAACACTGAGCTAATGGAAAATAAATAAATGCCCCAAATCCCAGCCGCCTACGACACGGTTTTTCCATCAACGTGGTTCGATTCTGAAACATGAGCCAATTAAACTCAAATTACCAGTGATTAGGAATAATTAATTCCATAATCTCGGAACGCTCTGTTTTTGATTGTCCGCTCCTCAAACATGTGAAGCCATTATCTAATCCCCAGCATTGCATAATCTAACACGGCAAGGGAACTCTTTGGCCTATCTTCTGAAAGAAAACATACGCAACAACAATGATTCAATGGAAGAATCCCAGGAGAGGTTTACTACAGTGAGCAGCTCGCTCTAACAAGCAGAAACCAGCACCATATGGCCCGTGTGTTGAGCTGGATGGAAACTCTCCTGCTCCAGATTCCAGCATCTGCTATTCCTTGTTCATCCATGAGACTGTATGCATTTTAGTTTAGTTTAGCTTAGTTTTAGAGATACAGAGCGGGAACAGGCCCTTCGGCCAGCCGAGTCCGCGCCGACTGGCGATCCCCGCACATTAACGCTAGTCTACACACACTTGGGGGACAATTTTACATTGACACCAAGCCAATTAACATACAAACCGGCACGTCTTTGGAGTGTGGGGGGAAAACCGAAGTTCCCGGAGAAAACCCACGCAGGCCACGGGGAGAACGTACAAACTCCGTACAGACAGCGCCCGTTGTCAGGATCGAACCCGGGTCTCTGGCGCCGTGAGGCAGCGACTATACCGCTGCGCCACCGTGCCCCATGTAACTTCTTTATAAATTCGATTCAGTTGAGTTTAGTTTAGAGAAACTGTGTCGAACCATGCCCTTCTGCCCACCGGCTCCGTGCCGACCAGCGATCATCCCAACGCTAGTTCTATCCTTTAATTCAGTTTAGTTTATTGTCACGTGTACCGAGGTACAGTGAAAAGCTTTTGTTGCGTGCTATCCAGTCAGCGGAAAGACAATGCATGATTGCAATCGAGCCGTCCACAGTGTACAGATACATGGTAAAGGGTCCCTACAGTGAAGGTGTGGATTACAAACATGTCCGAGACACTACATTTTGAAAATATTAGGCTTGTCTTGGCAGTAAAACCAGATACATTTTTCAAGATATGGACACCATTCACCAAATTCTTACAACGATAGCATGGCGCAACACAACTTTGGATTTCAATCCAACTATAGGTTGGGTGAGGTGGGCAGGGTGAGGTGGGCAGGGGGGTGGGGGGGACGAGAGGCAGGTATATCTCCACTTTATTCTTTTTTTTCTCTCTCATACATCTTTACTCACTCTTTGGCCACCCGTCTTTGGTAATCTAGGGGTCCTATCTTTTCACCTTTCACTTTTTACCTCTCTTGGTAACTACCCCAAGAAGTTACACGGGGCACGGTGGCGCAGCGGTAGAGTCGCTGCCTCACGGCGCCAGAGACCCGGGTTCGATCCTGACTACGGGCGCTGTCTGTACGGAGTTTGTA
This sequence comes from Leucoraja erinaceus, assembly GCF_028641065.1. NCBI lineage: Eukaryota > Metazoa > Chordata > Chondrichthyes > Rajiformes > Rajidae > Leucoraja > Leucoraja erinaceus. The sequence continues at coordinate 523,686 of NC_073425.1, forward strand.
CGTTCTCCCCGTGGCCTGCGTGGGTTTTCTCCGGGAACTTCGGTTTTCCCCCCACACTCCAAAGACGTTACCTCTTTTCTTTTCCCTTATTTTCAAGTTAAAAGGTTAAAATTGAAGCTGTACCATAATTGGATAATTTTAAATGCCGATTGCTTTACTCGTTGTACAATTGCTTCTAATAAAAATAATTTAAAAAATGTAAAAAAAGCAAAGAGAATAACGTTTAATGCAAGATAAAGTCAGTAATGTGCGAATAATGATAGTCCAAGGGTTTCGGGCAAGGCAAGGTAGATAGTAGGTCAGGACCGTTCTCTAGTTGTTGATGGGAACAATTTTATAGAAACCAATTAGCCTACGTACCTGTACGTCCTTGGAGTGTGGGAGGAACCAAAGCACCTGGAGGAAACCCTCGTGGTCACGGGGAGAACGAACAAACTCCGTACAGACATCGCCCATGGTCAGGATCGAACCGGGGTCTCTGATGCCATTTTTCTCGTTTTTCACTTTTTCTTTTTTTTTTTTCTTTTTTCTCGTTTTTTTCTTTTTTCTCGTTTTTCACTTTTTCTCATTTTTCTTTTTTTTCTCCCCGTTTTTCTCGTTTTCATAAGGTAGATAAGGTGGTCAAAAAGGCTTTTGGCACATTGGTGTGCATCAGTCCGAATATTGAGTATAGAAGTTGGGGAGGTCATGTTGCAGTTGTATAAGACGTTGGTGAGACCACATTTAGAGTATTGTGTTCAGTTCTGGGCACTATGTTATAGGAAAGATGTTGTCAAGCTGGAAAAGGCTCAGAGAAGATTAGAGGGTGTGAGCTCTCGGAAGAGGATGAGCAGGCTGGGTCTCTATTCCATGGAACGCAGGAGGATGAGGAGTCTTCCTCTCTTTCTTGCGTATGGCGTGCACAGCCTAAAGTTGTAAGATGACTTATTGTGTTTGATCTTCTCCTTCTGCACGCCAGGTTGATTGCATTCATCGAAACAGGGTGGGCCACGTGAAGGTTGCAATCTCCAACCTCAGGATGAGGGGTGATCTTATAGAGGTATACAAAATTAGGAGAGGAATAGATCAGGTAGATGCACAGAGTCTCTTGCCCAGAGTAGGGGAATCGAAGACCCGAGGACACAGGTTGAAAGTGAGGGGAGCGGGGTTGGGGGGGAAGATTTAATTGGACCTGAGGGGTAATGCTTTTACCCAAACGGTAGTGGGTATATGGAATGAGCTGCTGGTGGAGATAAGTATTTTCTCGCCTCCAGTTCTTCACCTCTCCCCCTCCTCCCCCCCTCTCACTTTAAACGTATGTCCACTGATTCTCAATTCCCCTACTCTGGGCAAGAGACTCTGTGCCCCTGATGAACATCACCTATTCCTTCTCTTCCAGAGATGCTGCCTGTCCTGCTGAGTTACCCCAGAATCTAGTGTCTGCCTTCTGCAGATACCATGTAGTCCAGTAATGTACTCACAAAATAATAGACAAGTTTAGAGGAATATGGGCCAAATGCAGGCAGGTGGGACTAGTGCAGATGGGACATGTTGGCAGGTGTGGGCAGGTTGGGCTGAAGGGCCTATTTCCACACTGTATCACTCTATGACTCGATGAGTCCAAGAAGGGTTCCGACCCGAAACGTCACCCGCCCTTTTCCTCCAGAGATGCTGCCTGATCCACTACTCCAGTACTTTGTGTCTTTCTTTGTAAGCTAGCACCTGCAGTTTCTCGTTTCTGAATTCAGGCCTTGTTTGTAGGTTTATTACCTATGATTGGAGAATTCCACTGTTCACACAGTTGGATTGTGAACTGCCCTAGGGGAATATCAGGTGCTGTTCCTCGTGTTTTTGTTTTATCTGTGCGGTTCTATTGTCCCCACGGCTGGCTCCCGGTAGCGGGCATGAGTCGACGTGCTAGGCGGGAGTTGCGTGACCTCCTGAAGGCCAGGAATTTGGTCACCTTCAGCCAGGGCGCTGCTCCTCTAGGGGAGGGGGGTGTCGTGGCTGTGACGGTGGGTGTCGAGGAGAGGCATATGCATGGAGCGATTCCGGACGAGCTTACCACCGCTCCGTCAGAATTGTTCATAGGGCCCATGGCCCGGGTCCCTCCCCGAGATCCGGCCCCATGCAACATGAGCCGCCTTTACGAGATGCCCAGCGTGCCGTTCTGTGACACGGAGAGTAAATAGTAAAAATTGGAAAGAGCCATGGTTTTCAAGGGAAATTGGACACGGTTCGGAAAAAGAGAGAGATCTACAATAATTATAGGCAGCATGGAGTAAATGAGGTGCTTGAGGAGTATAAAGAATGTAAAAAGAATCTTAAGAAAGAAATTAGAAAAGCTAAAAGAAGATTTGAGGTTGCTTTGGCAGGTAAGGTGAAAGTAAATCCAAAGGGTTTCTACAGCTATATTAATAGCAAAAGGATAACGAGGGATAAAATTGGTCCATTGGAGAGTCAGAGTGGACAGCTATCTGCAGAGCCAAAAGAGATGGGGGAGATATTGAACAATTTCTTTGCTTCGGTATTCACCAAGGAGAAGGATATTGAATTATGTGAGGTAAGGGAAACAAGTAGAGTAGCTATGGAAACTATGAGATTCAAAGAAGAGGAAGTACTGACACTTTTGAGAAATATAAAAGTGGATAAGTCTCCAGGTCCGGACAGGATATTCCTTAGGACATTGAGGGAAGTTAGTGTAGAAATAGCAGGTGCTATGACAGAAATATTTCAAATGTCATTAGAAACGGGAATAGTGCCGGAGGATTGGCGTACTGCGCATGTTGTTCCATTGTTTAATAAGGGGTCTAAGAGTAAACCTAGCAATTATAGACCTGTTAGTTTGACGTCATTGGTGGGCAAATTAATGGAAAGGATACTTAAAGATAATATATATAAGCATCTGGATAAACAGGGTCTGATTAGGAACAGTCAACATGGATTTGTGCCTGGAAGGTCATGTTTGACTAATCTTCTTGAATTCTTTGAAGAGGTTACTCGGGAAATTGATGAGGGTAAAGCAGTGGATGTTGTATATATGGACTTCAGTAAGGCCTTTGACAAGGTTCCTCATGGAAGGTTGGTTAAGAAGGTTCAATGGTTGGGTATAAATGCCGGAATAGCAAGATGGATTCAACAGTGGCTGAATGGGAGATGCCAGAGAGTAATGGTGGATGGTTGTTTGTCAGGTTGGAGGCCAGTGACTAGTGGGGTGCCACAGGGATCTGTGTTGGGTCCACTGTTGTTTGTCATGTACATCAATGATCTGGATGATGGTGTGGTAAATTGGATAAGTAAGTATGCAGATGATACTAAGATAGGTGGGGTTGTGGATAATGAAGTAGAGTTTCAAAGTCTACAGAGAGATTTATGCCAGTTGGAAGAGTGGGCTGAAAGATGGCAGATGGAGTTTAATGCTGATAAGTGTGAGGTGCTACAACTTGGCAGGACAAATCAAAATAGGACGTACATGGTAAATGGTAGGGAATTGAAGAATGCAGGTGAACAGAGGGATCTGGGAATAACTGTGCACAGTTCCCAGAAAGTGGAATCTCATGTAGATAGGGTGGTAAAGAAAGCTTTTGGTGTGCTGGCCTTTATAAATCAGAGCATTGAGTATAGAAGTTGGGATGTAATGTTAAAATTGTACAAGGCATTGGTGAGGCCAATTCTGGAGTATGGTGTACAATTTTGGTCGCCTAATTATAGGAAGGATGTCAACAAAATAGAGAGAGTACAGAGGGTATTTACTAGAATGTTGCCTGGGTTTCAGCAACCAAGTTACAGAGAAAGGTTGAACAAGTTAGGGTTTTATTCTTTGGAGTGCAGAAGGTTAAGGGGGGACTTGATAGAGGTCTTTAAAATGATGAGAGGGATAGACAGAGTTGACGTGGATAAGCGTTTCCCACTGAGAGTATGGAAGATTCAAACAAGGGGACATGACTTGAGAATTAAGGGACAGAAGTTTAGGGGTAACATGAGGGGGACCTTCTTTATTCAGAGAGTGGTGGCTGTGTGGAATGAGCTTCCAGTGAAGGTGGTGGAGGCAGGTTCATTTTTATCATTTAAAAATAAATTGGATAGTTATATGGATGGGAAGGGAATGGAGGGTTATGGTCTGAGCGCAGGTATATGGGACTAGGGGAGAATATGTGTTCGGCACGGACTAGAAGGGTCGAGATGGCCTGTGTCCGTGCTGTAATTGTTATATGGTTATATGGTTATATGGTTATATGGAGAGGTGCGTACTGTACAGGCTGCTCTTGCACACTCTCCACTTCCTCGCCCTCGTCTTCCGTCCAGACACACCTTGGCGGTCCGTGTTACCACCTGACGAGGGGAGTGGTCCCCAGTGGAGGTCTCTCTACAGAGGAGTCCTCCCGCTTTACATCGGGGACCTGGGGTGGAGAGTGTTGCACAAAGCCGTGTCCTGTAATGGGTACTCCAGCCGCTTCACGGACTCGTCCGCCGCCTGTCACTTCTGCGGTGAGGAAGAGACCATGCTGCATTTGTACATGGAGTGTGAGAGGTTGCAGCCCCTGTTCGAGTACCTGAAGGGGCTTCTCCTCAAATTTTGGCTACACTTTAGTCCGACGCTCTTGATTTTTGGGCACCCGCTACAGAGTGGGGGAGGGTCGGGAGGGAGGAGGGATCCAGGTAGCGGTCAGCTGCCTGCCCCTTTTCCGGGGTTATGTCCGTACCCGCGTGAACCTGGAGAGGGAACACACGGTGTCCACGGGGACTCTGGAGGCCTTCTGGTCAAATGTATTGTTGATAAAAATGTTCATATTTTAATTTGATAACTTTGTTTGTAAAATGCCAATTTCGTGATCGTGTTACTACTATGTATTTTTGTTTGTTCTGAATAAAAACATTTTGTAGGGGGAAAAAAATAAAAGGGCTGGCTCAGTGTCTTATATTGTCTAATGACATTCTCTTGAAGCACCTCAGGAACTGGTAAAAGTACTGCATAATAAAGTTGCTTTAGATAGTGACCCTGAGTGGTTTACTTGGACCACCTGCGACACCTCCTTTCCCTTTCTTGATCTCACCGTCTCCATCACAGGAGATAGACTACCGACTGACAAACCCACTGACTCCCACAACTATCTCGACTACACTTCTTCCCACCCTGCTTCCTGCAAAGACTCTATCCCCTACACCCAATTCCTCCGTCTACGCCGCATCTGCGCCCAAGATGAGGTGTTCCATACTAGAACATCTGGGATGCCCTCATTCTTTAGGGAACGGAGGTTCCCCTCTCACATCATAGACGAGGCCCTCACTCGTGTCTCCTCAGTACCCCGCAGCTCCGCCCTTGCTCCCCCTTCCCCCTAGTCGCAACAGAGACAGAGTCCCCCTAGCCCTCACCTTCCACCCCATCAGCCGTCGCATCCACCACATAATCCTCCGACATTTTCGGCATCTCCAACGGGATCCCACCACTAGTCTTACTAAGAGAGTTAGATATAGCTCTTAGGACTAATGGGATCAAGGGATATGGGGTGAAAACAGGAACGGGGTACTGATTATGGATGATCAGCCATGATCACATTGAATGGCGGTGCTGGCTCGTAGGGCCTACTCCTGCACCTATGTTTCTATGGCAATGTTTAGTCACATCTTCCCATCTCCACCCCTTTCCGCAGAGACCATTCCCTCAGCAACTCCCTGGTCAACTCGTCCCTTCCCACCCCAAACCACCCCCTCCCCAGGCACCTTCCTCTGCAACCATCGGAGATGCAACACCTGTCCCTGTACCTTCCTTCTCGACTTCGTCCAAGGATCCCGACAGTCCTTCCAGGTGAGGCAGGGGTTCACTTGCACCTTCTCCTACCTCATCTACTGAGTCCGCTGTTCCAGGTGTGGACCCCTGTACATTGGCGAGACCAAGCGCAGGCTCGGCGATCGTTTCGCTGAACACCTCCGCTCAGCCCGTCTTAACCTACCTGCTCCCGGTTGCTCAACACCTCAACTCCCCCTCCCATTCCCAATCTGACCTAGGCCTCCTCCATTGTCAGAGTGAGGCCCAGCACAAATTGGAGGAGGAGCACCTCATATTTCGCTTGGGCAGCTTACACCCCAGTGGTATGAACATTGACTTCTCTAACTTCAAGTAACCCTTGCTTTCCCTCTCTCTCCATCCCTCCCCCATCCTAGTTCGCCGACCAGCCTGACTGTCCCTCTGATAACATTTTATCTGTTTGCTTTGTTGCCACCTTCTCCTTGCGAACAATGGTCTATTCTACATTTTCCTTGATCAGCGTCCCCTTTGATCTTGCGTTTTCACACCCTTCCATATCTCTGTGTCTCCCTCTCCCCTGGCTCTCCGTCTGCAGAAGGGTTTCGACCCTAAAACGTCCCCAGAGATGCTGCCTGTCTCGCCTAGTTACTCCAGCATGTTGTGTCTATCTTTGGTGTAAACCGGCATCTGCAGTTCCTTCCCACAACTAGGGTTGTCAACGTATCCTGTATTAGCCGGGACATCCCGTATATTGAGCTAAATTGGTTTGTCCCGCCCTTGTCCCGTATTTGACCGCTGCTACTCGGGTTGAGGGGACTGTCGGGTCGGAGCGCCACGTCCGGCCTCGCTTCACCCGTCCCTACGTAGTGCAGCCCGTGGAGTGCAGCAGCAGCAGCAGCAGCCAGCAGCAGCAGCAGTGCCTCGCCCGTGGCCCCGTCTGTCGGTCGGCAGCCCGGCCCAGCTGTCCGACCTTCGGACCTTCGCTTACCGCCGACACCACCGACACCCCTCCTCCTTCTCACGGCCGATCATCGGTTCAGGAGTTGGACGGGGCGCCGGACTTTGGGGCCCGGGATAAAAAACTCCTCAGCTGGCCCGCCGGCTGGGCTTTGTGTGCAGTCCAGCACCCGGGGCCAACTCATCATTCACCCAGCCACGGCCCACGGGAATTTGTCCCGTATTTTGACATTTTGTCCCTCAGTTGGGAGTGGGAAAGTTGGCGACCCTGCCCACAATATTCTCACGAACTGGTAAAAGAACGGTGTAAATGAAGTAGGTTTTGTTCGTGACCCTCAGATGAACTCGTTAACAGACAACTAGTGAGGCCTATGCCCGTGCTGATGTCTTTCCCTGCCACCACATATTCCAAGTTCAAGTGGAGAATTGTTACGTCCAGGACCACGTGAAGTCTATTTCACTTCAATGTTGTGTCTCGTTAGGGATAGCGGGGTGGTGCAGCGGTAGAGTTACAGCCTTAAGCCCCTGTCCCACTTTCACGACCTAATTGGCGACCTCTGCCGCGTTTGCCCTTGACTCATACTCGCAGCATGGTCGCCACGAGGTCGTAGGAGGTCTTCGTAACTCTTCGTAACTCTTCCTCACGCTCGTGAGTGGTCTCCGCGTACTCGTGGCCTCAAGTAGGTCGCGGCGTTTTTTACAGCCTGATAAGAAATGTCCACGAGTTAAAAAAAAGGCCAGCATGGAAAAAATGGATACATTTTACTCGCAGGTAGGTCGTAGGTGGGTCGTAGGTAGGTCGTAGTTGGTCGTGATGGTAGGCTGTAGGTCGGTAACTGGCCCGAGAAAAAAAATGCAAATATGACATCATTTTATCATGTGACCATTTTCCACTCGTTTAGCAAGTCGTAGTTGGTCTTAGGTGTGGAAGATTGAGGTCGAGGGGGGTCGTAGGAGGTGGTAGACATAGTCGTAGGAGGTCTTTTACTTCGGCGAGTCAATACGACCTTGACATTTTTTTCAACTCGTCTAAGGTCTTCTAAACTCGTGAATTAGGTCGTCCAAGTGAGACAGGCCCTTTACAGCGCCAGAGACCCCGGTTTGATCCTGACCTCGGGTGCTGTCTGTACGGAGTTTGCATGTTCTCCCCATGACCTGCGTGGGTTTTTCCCAGCTGCTCCGGTTTCCTCCCACACTCCGTGCACTTGCAGGTTTTGTAGGTTAATTGGCTTCTGTAAAAAAAAAAAAAGTTCCTATCAACAACTGGAGAGTGGTCCTGAACTTCCACCTGCCTCGCGGGAGACCCTTGGACTATCTTTAATCAGACTTTACTGGACTTTATCTTGCACTAAACGTTATTCCCTTGTCATGTATCTGTACACTGTGGACGGCTCGATTGTAATCATGTATTATCTTTCACTGACCTGACAGCACGCAACAAAAAGCAAATCTCTCTCTGTACCTCGGTACACGTGACAATAAGCTACACTAAATTAAAGGAAGGTACACAAAAATGCTGGAGAAACACAGCGGGTGAGGCAGCAGCTATGGAGCAAAGAAGTCTGAAGAAGGGTCTCGACCCGAAACGTCCGCCCATTCCTTAACTGCATAGATGCTGCCTCACGCGCTGAGTTTCACCAGCATTTTTGTCCACCTTCAATTTTTCAAGCATCTGCAGTTCTTTCTTAAACTAAACTAAAGGATAGTACTAGTGTTGGGGTGATCGCTGGTCGGCCAAGACTCTGTAGGCCGAAGGGCCAGTTTCTTCGCTGTTTCTCTAAAGTGAACTAAACTAACCAAAATTAAACCAAACTAAACTAAACTAACCAAAATGAAACCACACTAAACTAAACTAAACTAAATTGTCTGGGTAAACAAAGTAAAGTAATGCCCCTGTCCCACTTAGGAAACCTGAACGGAAACCCCTGGAGACTTTGCGCCCCACCCAAGGTTTCCGTGCGGTTCCTGGAGGTTGCAGGTGGTTGCCGGAGGTTGCAGATTCAGATTCAATTCAGATTCAGATTCAATTTTAATTGTCATTGTCAGTGTACAGTACAGAGACAACGAAATGCATTTAGCATCTCCCTTGAAGAGCGACATAGCAAACGATTTGAATTAAAAAAAAAAAATAAGTGTCCGGGGGGGGGGGGGGGGGTAGTGGCAGTCACCGAGGTACGTTGTTGAGTAGAGTGACAGCCGCCGGAAAGAAGCTGTTCCTCGACCTGCTGGTTCGGCAACGGAGAGACCTGTAGCGCCTCCCGGATGGTAGGAGGGTAAACAGTCCATGGTTGGGGTGAGAGCAGTCCTTGGCGATGCACAGCGCTCTCCACAGACAGCGCTTGCTTTGGACAGACTCAATGGAGGGGAGCGAGGAACCGGTGATGCGTTGGGCAATTTTCACCACCCTCTGCAATGCCTTCCGGTCGGAGACAGAGCAGTTGCCATACCATACTGTGATGGGTAGGTTTCCTGGAGGTTGCAGGTGGTTGCCGGAGGTTGCAGGTAGTGGAAACAGGTAGGGAGACTGACAAAAACCTCCGGGAACTGCACGAAAACCTTGGGTGGGACGCAAAGTCTCCAGAGGTTTCCGTTCAGGTTTCCTAAGTGGGACAGGGCATTAGTCTGTAGAAGGGTCTCGACCCGAAAGGTCACCCATCCCTTCTCTCCAGAGATGCTGCCTGTCCAGCTGAGTTACTCCAGCGTTTTGCGTTCATCTTTGATTTATGATTGAATGAATGAATGAATAGAATGAATGTTGATTTCGGTCATACATTAAAAAGAACAAAAACTTTACAATCTGTGTGAATATGAACCAAAACTGTATCCATTTCACACAACGTTGACGTAATCAATGACCGAAAAAGGAATAGGCTGAAGCCACAGAGATTATTTTTGACTATCCTATACAATCCATAAAATAACCCAGCATATCAGCATTACAGAGGAAAGAAAAAATAAATAAATGTACTCTAAATTGTAATCCTTACTTATTTTACATTTTAATCGTTTTACATTATAATACTTAATTATTTTACATTTTAAGGCTTTTTTGAAACTTAACAGAGAGCTACAACATTTCGACTCATCACCAAGCACTAAGGTTGAAAGTAAACTGAATTTGTAAAGAAGTGAATAGTCTCATGGATGAACAAGGAATAGCAGATGCTGGAATCTGGAGCCGGAGAGTTGCCATCTAGCTCAGCAGAGGACCATATGGTGCTGGTTTCTGCGTGTTAGAGTGAGTGTCTCACTGTAATAGACCTCTCCTGGGATTCTTCCATTGAATCATTGTTTTGCGTATGTCTTTTCTGAAGACTATCCAATAGTCTTTCCACTGACGGGATCGCACGCAGCTAAAGTTTCTCACTGAGCCTCGGTACACGTGACAATAAACTGAACTGAAATAAAGGAGAGAACCAGCGCTGGGGCGATCGTGGGCCAGCATGGGATCGATGGGCCGAATGGTCCATTTCCACCCCGTGTCTCAAAATTAAACAAAACAAAAGCTAGACTTAGCTCATAATCATGGACTAGTCGCACCCCGGCCACTCCCTCTTGCCATCGGGCAAGAGGTACAGAAGTGTGAAAACGCACACCATTCCAGATTCAGGGGCAGTCAAGTCAAGTCAAGTCAAGTCAAGGTTATTTGTCACATACACATACGAGATGTGCAGTGAAATGAAAGTGGCAATGCTCGCGGAACAACAAAACAACCAAACAAATTATAAACACGATCATAACACACATATTATTTTACATAATAAATAATAGAAGCAAAAACGTTCTGTACAGTTAGTCCCTGGTGAGAAAGGCGTTTACAGTCCGAATTGCCTCTGGGAAGAAACTCCTTCTCAACCTCTCCGTTCTCACTGCATGGCAACGGTTTCTTCCCAGCTGTTATCAGGCAACTGAACCATCCTACCACAACCAGAGAGCGGTCCTGAACTACTATCCACCTCATTGGTGACTCTTGGACTATCCTTGATCGGACTTTGCTGGCTTTACCTTGTGCAAAACGTTATTCCCTTATCGTGTATCTATACACTGTGAATGGTTCGATTGTAATCATGTATTGTCTTTCCGCTGACTGGTTAGCACGCAACAAAAGCTTTTCACTGTACCTCAATACACGTGACAATAAACTAAACTGAATTGAAATGAACTGAATTCCTTGTTGGTCATAATCTTCCAGAGCACGGTGGCGCAGCAGTACAGTTGCCGCCTTACAGCACTTTCAGCGCCGGAGACCCGAGTTCGATCCCGACTACGGGCGCTGTCTGTACGGAGTTTGTACCTTCTCCCCGTGAGCTGCGTGGGTTTTCTCCGAGATCTTCGGTTTCCTCCCACACTCCAAAGGTGTACAGGTTTGTAGGCTAATTGGCTTGGTGTATGTGTAAATTGTCCATAGAGTGTGTGTAGGATAGTGTTAGTGTGCGGGGATCGCTGGTCGGTGCGGACTCGGTGGGCCGAAGGGCCTGTTTCCGTGCTGTATGTCTAAATTAAACTAAACTAAACTGAACTAAACTAAACTAAAGTAAACTGAGCTACCCGACCCAAAACATCACATCACCCATTCCTTCTCTCCAGAGACGCCACCTGACCCGCTGAGTTACTGCAACATTTTGTGTCTAAACTAAACTAAGCTAAGCCCATCATTTGTTTAAGAAGGAACTGCAGATGCTGGAGAAATAGAAGGTAGACAGAAATACTGGAGAAACTCAGCGGGTGAGACAACATCTATGGAGCGACGGTGGCTAAAGAGGGGTCTCGACCCGAAACGTCGACTGTTCCTTCGCTCCACAGATGCTGCCTCATCCGCTGAGTTTCCCCAGCGTGTTTGTCTACCTAAGCTAATCGGTTGTTCATCATCGACTGCCAGAGCTGTTTTGTGCAAGATGGGGCCAGGTAACGGTCTGGCAGGGGAGGTTTCCCTCCCATACCTGTGGTCCCGACCCCAACCCAACTCCCTGGAGGCTCAATCCCGTGGTTAGCCCACGTCCCGCCCCTGACACCCCTCGAGAGGGAGAGAGAGAGAGAGTGAGAGAGACAGAGCAACATTAAAAAATGTAACTCTTCACTTTGACAGATTTTTGACTTTGATTTCTGTTGACCTTTCTCCCGTGGAACACTTGGCCGGGATTCAGGAGAATGACGACATCATCGTGGAGATGTTTGGCAACAGTCCCTCAACCACAAGGAGAGAGAGAGAGAGAGAGAGAGAGAGAGAGAGAGAGAGAGAGAGAGAGAGAGAGAGAGAGAGAGAGAGAGGAGAGAGAGAGAGGAGGGAGAGAGAGAGAGGAGGAGAGAGAGAGAGAGAGAGAGAGAGAGAGAGAAGAGAGAGAGAGAGGAGAGAGAGAGAGAGAGGAGAGGGAGAGAGAGAGAGAGAGAGAGAGGAGGGAGAGCTGCATTAACTAAAGGGCCTGTCGCACTTACGTGTCCATGGCTCGCAAATTACGCAACCTCGTGGTGGCTTGAGGCGTACGGGCATCGTATGGCCACGCGGGGCCAGTCCCACTTAGAAGCGTGGCGTTGTGCGGGGCTTTTCCCGACATCGCGCGGGGCTCCGAAATTCTTGCAGTGAACAAAATCTTCGCTCGCCAACGAACTGCCGGCCAAAGCGGGACAGGCCCAAGACCTTGGCGCGACGCAACGTCTCACCTCCAACAGCACCAATGCTGGAGTAACTCAGCGGGAACCGACAGCATCTCTGGAGAGATGCAATGGGTGACGTTTCGGGTCAGGCCCCTTCTTTTCAGACTGAAGAAGAGTCTCGACCCGAAACGTCACCCATTCCTTCTCTCCAGAGATGCTGCCTCACCTTGATCCGAAGATAGACACAAAAAGTAACTCAGCGGGACAGGCAGCATCTCTGGGCAGAAGGAATAGGTGACGTATCAGATCTGAAGAGGTGTCTCGCCCCAAAACATCACCCATTCCTTCTCCCCAGAGATGCTGCCTGTCCCACAGAGTTACTCCAGCATTTTGTGTCTATCTACGGTTTAAACCAGCATCTGCAGTAATCAAGAATCTATCTATCTCTGCCTTAAATCTCATACTTCATCTCCCCGAAATTCAGTGTTTATATATCTGTACATGCACACACGTGGATAAGCTTTTCCCACTGAGAGTAGGGAAGATGCAAACAAGGGGACATGACATGAGAATTAAGGGACTGAAGTTTAGGGGTAACATGAGGGGGAACTTCTTTACTCAGAGAGTGGTGGCTGTGTGGAATGAGCTTCCAGTGAAGGTGGTGGAGGCAGGTTCGTTTTTATCATTTAAAAATAAATTGGATAGTTATATGGATGGGAAGGGAATGGAGGGTTATGGTCTGAGCACAGGTAGATGGGACTAGGGGAGATTATGTGTTCGGCACGGACTAGAAGGGTCGAGATGGCCTGTTTCCGTGCTGTAATTGTTATATGGTTATATGGTTATATGGTTATATATATTTAAGTGATAGGAGTGGAATTAGGCCATTCGGCCCTTCAAGTCTACACTGCCATTCAATCATGGCTGATCTATCTCTCCTAACCCCATTCTCCTGCCTTCTCCCCATAACCTCTGACACCCGTACTGATCAAGAATCTATCTATAATTTGCCTATCTATATCCACTGACTTGGCCTCCACTGCCATCTGCGACAAAGAATTCCACAGATTCACCACCCTCTGACTAAAAAAATTCCTCCTCACCTCCTGGTTCTGCCTCGGGACATATGACAGAAGAACACTTTTGACTTTAGAATCTTAACTCTTAACATGGGCGGTTACAGTGAAGAATCCCACAAATATATGGGCAGCACATTGGGGCGGATGTCGAGTTGCTGCCTTACAGCGCCAGGTGAGATCCCGACTACGGGCGCTGTCTCTGAGTTTGTACGTTCTCCCCGTGACCTGCGTGGGTTTTCTCCGGGCGCTCCAGTTTCCTCGCACACGTCTAAAGACGTACAGGTTTGTAGGTTAATTGTCTCCAGTAAAAAATTGTCAAATAGTCCCTAGTGTGTAGGATAGTACTAGCGTACGGGGTGATCGCTGGTCGGCGCGGATTCTGTCTGAAATGTCCTCGCTGACCCGTGATCACCCCGTACACTAGCACTATCCCACACACTAGCGACTATTTACACTAACCGATTAACCGACCAACTTGCACGTCTTTGGAGTGTGGGAGGAAACCGGAGCACCCGGAGAAAACCCACGCAGGTCACCGTGAGAACGTACAAACTCCACACGAAAAGGCACCCATTCCGAATCCGACTTTTCTGTCCTGTGCCCCCACCCTGGCCAGAGTGAGCACCACCGGAAATTGGAGGAGCAGCACCTCATATTCCGCTTGGGCAGTCTGCACCACCCGCGGTCAGGATCGAACCGGAGTCTCTGCTGCCGTAATGACCCTGTCCCACGGTACGAGTTCATTCCAAGAGTTCTCCCGAGTTTCAAAAAAATCAAGCTCGTGGTAAGTACGGAGAATGAACGTAGCGGGTACATAGAAACATAGAAACATAGACAATAGGTGCAGGAGTAGGCCGTTCGGCCCTTCGAGCCTGCACCACCATGCAATATGATCATGGCTGATCATCCAACTCAGTATCCTGTACCTACCTTCTCTCCATCCCTTTGGCCACAAGTGCCACGTCTAACTCCCTCTTAAATATAGCCAATGAACTGTGGCCTCAACTACCTTCTGCGTACGTCGGAGCTCGGGGACGTCTCTTAGTGGCTCGTAACGCTAACGGCAGGTACTCGGGAAGACTCGCTAATGGCAGGTAAGCTCGGGAAGGCTCGAGAAGATTTTTTAACATGTTGAAAAATCTCCACGAGAGCCCCGAGTACCGACGAGTGGCCATTACCGTAAATCTCCGAGTTCGAATCAGGGCAAACTCGGGAGAGCTCTTGCAATGAACTCATACCGTGGGACGAGTTTTTTTTCTTTTTTTTTTTTTTTTTGCCCCACTGTTATGGCTATTAATTTATTGAATTAATTTATTGAAACTCAGTAACTATGATCTTCTATGGTGTTTAAGAAGGAACTGCAGATGCTGGAAAATCAAAGATAGACAAAAGTGCTGGAGAAACTCAGCGGGTGCAGCAGCATCTATGAAGCAAAGGAAATAGGCCACGCTTCGGGCCGAAACCCTTCTTCAGACTGATGTAGGGTGGGGGGGGGGAGAAGAAAAGAGAAAGGAAGAGGAGGGCTGAGGGAGAGCTGGGAAGGGGAGGAGACAGCAAGGGCTACAGGAAATGAGAGAAGTCAATGTTCAAGCCAAACTGCCCAAGCGGAATATGAGGTGCTGCTCTTCCAATTTCCGGTGATCTTCACTCTGGCCATGGAGGAGGCCCAGGACAGAGAGGTTGGATTCGGAATGGGAGGGGGAGTTGAAGTGCTGAGCCACAGGGAGATCAGGTTGGTTAATGCGGACCGAGCGGAGGTGTTGGGCGAAACGATCGCCAAGTACCTATGATCTTCTATGGACTGTGTCTTTGCCGGCACTGCAGACTTTGATGGTTGCTTAGAATGACGGTTATTAATTTATCTTATCTTTGATTGTGATATATTTAGCTTAGTGTTAATAGACAACAGACAATAGACAATAGACAATAGGTGCAAGGAGTAGGCCATTCGGCCCTTCGAGCCAGCACCGCCATTCAATGTGATCATGGCTGATCATCCCCAATCAGTACCCCGTTCCTGCCTTCTCCCCATATCCCCTGACTCCGTTATCTTTAAGAGCCCTATCTAGCTCTCTCTTCAAAGCATCCAGAGAATTGGCCTCCACCGCCCCCTGAGGCAGAGAATTCCATAGATTCACCACTCTCTGTGCGAAAAAGTGTTTCCTCGTCTCCGTTCTAAATGCCCTACCCCTTATTCTTAAACTGTGTGACCCCTGGTTCTGGACTCCCCCAACATCGGGAACATGTTTCCTGACTCCAGCGTGTCCAAACTGTTAACAATCATATATGTTTCAATAAGATATCCTCTCATCCTTCTAAATGCACTAAAGGGTCTGTACAACCACAGCAAATGAGTTTCATTGTTCCGTTGTCGGTACCTTTGACTATTAAACCCTCTTGATTAGTTTAGTGATACAGCAGCAACAGGCCATTCAGCCCATCGAGTATGCACTGACCAGTGATATTAGTACACTAATATCCTATACACTAAGGACACTTTATAATTACACCAAGCCAATTAGCCTACAAACCTGTACGTCTTTTAAGTGTGGGAGGAAACCAGAGCACCCAGAGAAAACCCACATGGGAGAACTTGCAAACTCCATAACAGACAGCACCCGCAGACAGGATCGATCTCGGGTCTCTGGTACTGTAAGGCAGCAACTCTACTGCTGCGCCTCCGTGCTGTTCCTTGTCTCTTGGCCTATGGTCCAGTTCTCATATGATTACTAATTATTACTAATTAATCCGGTAGGCGGCGCGACTCTGGTCAGCAGCGGCCTCTGCAGCCTGTCCGCGTTTTTCCATTTTTTGTCTGTGTTTTTCCTGTAGTTTTTGTTATTTTATGTTGGGGTGTGTGTGTGTGGGGGGCGGGGGTGGGGTGGGGGGGGGGGGGGGGGGAAACTTTTGAATCTCTCCCTGCACTGGAGATGGCCTTTTTCTCGTCGGGTCTCAGATGTCGTTGGGGCCGCAACGAGGAGCGGCCTCCAACAGGAAGAAGCCGGGGACTCAGGTGCCGACTCACCTCACCGTCGCGGAGCTGGCCGAGACCGGAGCGGGTGGAGCGGTGGAGGAGCGTTGCCGCTGCCGCGCTGCTGCTGCTGCTGCTGAGTCGAAGGCTGCTGCTGCGGGTCTGCTCTCACCCTACCGGGAGCCGCTCCTCCCTGGAGGGAGACCCGCTTTTCGGGGCTCCTGCAACGGCGACTTCTCCCGCCCGTGTTGCGGGGTCGAAGAGCTCCTGGAGCGGGGCCCACATCACTGCCCCGCGCGGCTTGGAATGGCCGCGGGACTCTGCGAGCGCACGCCGGGGGCTCTAACACCAAGACCCGGTGTGCGACCTCGCACCACGCGGCGTGGCTTTAATGGCCGCGGGACAATCGCCATTAAATTGAATCTTTGACTTTGACTCTGACATCTGGGGGGCAGAGTGCAGACAGAGATAAGTTTATTTGGCCTCCATCACAGCTATGTGATGGATGTTTATGTAAAATGTCTATGTTGTGTCTGGGGTCTATCCGTGTGTAATGTCCTTGAAACGGCTTTCATTTGGACCTCCATGGTCCAAATGACAATCAAATTAAATATACTCTCTCTATATAATTTGTTGTAGTATTGATCATCACACAGCACGGAAAAAGGCCGTTCAGCCCAACGTGTCCATGCAGGCCAAGATGCCTCCTCTACGATAGTCCCACAGAGTCATAGAGTGATACAGCATGGAACCCCTCGGCCCAACTTGTCCACACCGACCAACATGCCCCATCTACAGTAGTCCCACCTGCCCGCGTTTGGTCCATATCCCTCTAAACCTGCCCTGTCCATGTACCAAAGAAAGACACAAAGTGCTGGAATAACTCAGCGGGTCAGGCAGCGTCTCTGAAGGAAGAGGTGGCATTTCAGGTCGGAACCCGACTACAGACTCGGTAGGACGGAAATATTAAATACTAGAGGACATAGTTCAGTTCAGTTCAATTTAGTTCAGTTCAGTTCAGTTTAGTTCAGTTCAGTTTAGTTTATTATCATTGTTTACCGAGGTACAGTGAAAAGCTTTTTTGTTGCGTGCTATCCTGTCAGTGTAAGGACTCTCAGCGGGTCAGGCAGCATCTGTGGAGGGAATGAGCAGATGGTGTTTCAGGTCAAAGTGTGGCTTGTCCATTTCCTCCACAGATGCTGCCTGACCCGTTCAGTTCCTCCGCCACTTTGTGTGTTGCTCAAGGGTCTGAAGAAGGGTCTTGACCTGAAACGTCACCCATTCATTTTCTCCATAGATGCGGCCAAGTTTAGTTTGGTTGAGAGATACAGGCCCCTTCGGCCCACCGGCTCCACGTCGACCAGCGATCCCCGCACGTTAACACGATCCTACACACGCACTCGGGAATTTTACATTTGCACCAAGCCAAGTAACCTACAAACCTGTACGGCTTCGGAGCGTGGGAGGAAACCGAAGATCTCGGAGAAAACCCACGCAGGTCACGGGGAGAACGTACAAACTCCGTACAGACAGCGCCCGCAGTCGGGGATCGAACCCGGGGTCTCTGGCGCCGAAAGCGCTGTAAGGCTGCCACACTACCGCCGTGGCAGCCCAGTTACTCCAGCAGTTTGTGTCGATCTTTACTACAAGCCGCCAGCATTGTGGAATGTGGGGCATGTGCTGAAGAGCTGTTGGAATGTGTTGTGTGTGGAGTTCCAGCAGACAGCTGGCCTCGGCACATGGAACAAATTCTCCCCGCAGAAATATATACAGAGTAATGCCTTTGCATGCCATGAGTACAAGCTCACCCCTTTCCTACTGTACATACTTCCAATTATTTCACAAGCAGGAATAATAACACTTTTGGTTGAATCTCCACGATGGATTTTCAACAGAGGATGTTTATGTATTGGCCCAGACTCGTGTGTAGGCTGAGAGAACTTCAGGGCAACACATGTG
Organism: Leucoraja erinaceus; assembly: GCF_028641065.1. NCBI lineage: Eukaryota > Metazoa > Chordata > Chondrichthyes > Rajiformes > Rajidae > Leucoraja > Leucoraja erinaceus. The sequence continues at coordinate 541,969 of NC_073425.1, forward strand.
CCACTGTGTGGAAGAATATACCCTGGTTTGGACTTGGCCGCCACCGATGGTATTAACGCTGACATCCAAGGTGAGGTAAGGAAAGAGTCAAAAGTCAACTCAAGAGGCAACTTGAGCGCCCTGGAGCAGAAAAGACTGCAGAAAGTTGTGGCCACTGCCCAGTCCATCCATCATCGGCTCTGACCACCCTACTATCGAGGGGATCTATCGCAGTCGCTGCCTCAAAAAGGCTGGCAGCATCATCAAGGACCCACACCATCCTGGCCACACACTCATTTCTCCGCTGCCTTCAAGTAGAAGGTACAGGAGCCTGAAATCTGGTACATCCAGGTTCAGGAATAGCTGCTTCCCCACAGCCATCAGGCTATTAAACACAACTTCAAACAAACTCTGAACTAAGACAGCCTATTGCACTTTATCTGTTTAATGATGTGTATTCTATGGTATATGGACACACTGATCTGTTCTGTATTTATGACTACAATATTCTGTTGTGCTGAAGCAAAGCAAGAATTTCATTATCCTATCTAGAACACATGACAATAAACTCTCTTGGGTAGACAAAAATGCTGGAGAAACTCAGCGGATGCAGCAGCATCTAAGGAGCAAAGGAAATAGGCGACGTTTCGGGCCAAAACCCTTCTTCAGACTCTCTTGACTTGACTTGACTTGACTACCACAGGTACTATCGCAACACTCAAGCACATTCAGACAGGTACATGGATAGGACAGGTTTGGAGGGATGTGGGACAAAGGCGGGTAGAGTTTGGGGGGAAACCTGAGCACCCGGAGTGAACCCACGCGGTCACAGGGAGAATGTACGAACTCCATCTGGACAGTACCCGTGGTCGGGATCGAACCCAGGTCTCTGGCGCTGTAAAGGGCCTGTCCCACTTTGACGAACTAATTCACAACTTTTTTACTCGTGGACATTTTTCATCAGGCTAGAAAAAACGCCCCGACCTACTTGATGCCACGTGTAGTACCTACGACTAGCACCACGACCCACCTATGATCTCCTACGACCTCCTACGACCTCGTGACGACCATGCTGCGAGTATGAGTCAAGGGCAAACTCGGCAGAGGTCGTGAATTAGGTCGTGAAGGTGGGACAGGCCCTTAAGGCAGCAACTCTACCATCGCGCCAAAGACCAAGGTTCGATTCTGACTACGGGTGCTGTCTGAACGGAGTTTGCACGTTCTCCCTGTGATCGCGTGGGTTTTCTCCGGGTGCTCCGGTTTCCTCCCACACTCTAAAGGCGTGCGGCTTTCTAGGTTAATTAGATTCTGTAAATTGTCCCTGGTGTGTAGGATAGAATTAGTGTACAGGGTGATCGCTGGCCGGCACGGAGCCGGTGGGCCGAATGGCCTGTTTCCAGGCTGCATCTCCAAAATAAACTGAACTAAACTAAAGGGACCCGTCCCAAAACGTCACCCATTCCTTCTTTCCACAGATGCTGCCTGACCCGCTGAGGTACTCCAGCACTCTGTGAAACGTCACCTATCCATGTTCTCCACAGATGCTGCCTGACCCGCTGAGTTACTCCAGCACTCTGTGAAACATCACCTATCCATGATCTCCACAGATGCTGCCTGACCCGCTGAGTTACTCCAGCACTCTGTGAAACGTCACCTATCCATGTTCTCCACAGGTGCTGCCTGACCCGCTGAGTTACTCCAGCACTCTGTGAAACGTCACCTATCCATGTTCTCCACAGGTGCTGCCTGACCCACTGAGTTACTCCAGCATTTTGTGTCTATCTTCGGATTATAAATTGAGATTTAGGGACTTTTCCTTCATTTTACCTATGATGAGCGTTTGTCAGCACGGGGCCTGTACTCGCTGGAGTTTAGGAGAATGAGGGGGGACCTCATTGAAACTTACAGAATAGTGAAAGGCTTGGATAGAGTGGAAGTGGAGAGGATGCTTCCACTAGTGGGAGAGTCTAGGACTAGAGGGCACAGCCTCAGAATTAAAGGACATTCTTTTAGGAAGGAGGTGAGGAGGAATGTCTTTAGTCAGAGGGTGGTGAATCTGTGGAATTCTTTGCCACAGACGGCTGTGGAGGCCAAGTCAGTGGACAGTTTTACGGCAGAGATAGATAGATAGATTTTTGATTAGTACGGGTGTCAGGGGTTACGGGGAGAAGGCAGGAGAACGGGGTTAGGAGGGAGAGATAGATCAGCCATGATTGAATGGCGGAGTAGACTAGATGGGCCGAATGGCCTAATTCTACTCCTATCACTTATGGCCATATATATATATGTGTGTGCGTATGTACATATTATATATATATTATACTGAACCTCGGTTAGATGAGGTATGAGATTTAAGGCAGAGATAGATAGATTCCTGATTACTGCAGATGCTGGTTTAAACCAAAGATAGACACAAAATGCTGGAGTAACTCAGTGGGACAGAAAACATCTCCGGGGAATGGGGAGAGATAGATCAGCCATGATTGAATGGCGGAGTAGACTAGATGCGCCGAATGGCCTAATTCTGCTCCTATCACTTATGATGGTGAAGGATAAAGGTCGTAAGGTCATAAGATTCAGATTCAGATTCAATTAAAATTGAATCTGAATCTGAATCTTATGACCTTACGACCTTTATCCTTGCACAGAGGTGCTGAGAAGGTAGTGTGGTCTCCTGGTCCACAGACTACCTGTAGGGACCACCCAGCATAGGCTGGCCAAGAGGTAGCGAGCACTCTGGCCGGGCTGCCTTGGAACTCAGGATAACAAACCTGTCGACGTGAAAATTCCTTTCGTTGCTGAGAGGCAGCGGAGACAAGACGAGTCTGTTGTAGAGGGGGGGTTGGATATAAACATGGACTGTGGAGAACCCACAGTCTGTTGGATCCAGCACGGGATGCTCCTCTGATCAAAGTCGAGAGACAACGCTGACAGGCTGCGGTGGGTGGAATGTGAAGCCCTGAGTCCCACACGCCCACGATAAAAGGCAAACTAGTCTTTATGTTCTCAGAGGCGATGTCACGAAGGGGACACGGTAAGCTTTCTAGTTTACAGTTACTAGTTTAGAGCTACAGCGCGCTTCGGCCCACCGAGTCCGCGCTGACCGCTGATCCCCGCACACTAACACTATCCTAGGGACAATTTACACTCATACCGAATCCAATAGTCCCTGCATACTGCACGTCTTTGGAGTGTGGGAGGGAACCGGATAGGACAGGTTTGGAGGGATATGGACCAAGCGCGGGCAGGTGGGACTAGTGTAGCTGGGACATGTTGGCGGTGTGGGCAAGTTGGGCCGAAGGGCCTGTTTCCACGCTGTGTGACTCCATGTATACCGAGGCACAGTGAGAAGACTTCTTGTTGCGTACTATCCAGGTATCCTTCTTCCCCGCCCCCACCCTACATTGGTCTGAAGAAGGGTCTCGACCCAAAACGAAGGAAACCCTATTTCCTTTGCTCCATAGATGCTGCCTCACCCGCTGAGTTTCTCCAGCATTTTTGTCTACCAGCAAAAAGATTGTGCGCAGATGCAGGATAAGGGGAATAACGTTTAGTGCAAGGTAAAGTCCAATTGCAGAGAGTTTCATACCGGGACCCTTCTTCAGGCTGATTGTGATGGGGAGGGGAGAAAGCTGGCAGGGAGATGGGGACCGGACAAAGCCTGGAGCTGATTTGGTGGGTGTTTTTTTTTGTTGCAAAAATGCTGTTTTTTTCTCATTTATTCCGAATAATATCTGGTTGCTTTGAGCTGAATTCCTGGTCAGCCGCAGAACATTATTGGCCCGCTACAACTGACGATAATGCAAGATTTCACGTTGAAATATAACATACTCGGTGCCCTGTATATCAATGCGTCTATTTCACTGCATAACGAGATGATTTACGCAATGTAAATGATTTCATATGTTATCTTAATCGAAACATGCTGCACAGGAAAGGATCAGACATTACTTCCTTCAATAGTCCTTTTAAGATCCGTTTTCCCAGGCTGGCTGAATAAGTGCAGACCCCAACCAAACCATTCCATGTTTGAAGTCATTAAACCATTAACCCTCCAAAATTCCAGACTTGCATTAAGTCTTGCCTTCGAAGTCTTGTCCCCTAACAATTTCAAAGACTGCGTTATAAGCCTCTCATATCTTCACCGACTATTCCCCCACACTCCATCCCCCTAACCCTCAACATTCCTGCTTTTTTCTGCCATCCAGGGTCTCATGTCTGCAGAGTTTATCCAGCTTTGATCCCTTTTCCCTTGATAATCTAACCACGACAAGGCCTGTCATTTTCAGCCGTAAAGCTCTCAGTTGGCCCAGTATCCACCAGATTCCAGGGCAGTTACGTTCAGTTCAGTTTAGTTCATCGTCACGAGCTCCGAGGTAGCGTGAACAAAGCCTTTCATTTTTGGTTCAGTTTAGTTTAATTCAGAGATACAGCACGGAAACAGGCCCCTTCGGCCCATCGAGTCCGCGCCGGCCCGCGATCCCCGCACGCTAATAATAATAATAATAATAATAATAATAATAATAATAATAATTTTATTTATAGAGCACTTTAAAAACAAACATAGCTGCAACAAAGTGCTGTACGTCACTAATCATTGACAAAAAAGTTAATACACACCAAAAATAACAATCAAAAGAAATAGTAGGAAAAGACAAGTAAAATAAAGAAACATCAAAAACACCACAAACAGAAGCAAAGTCTCAGGCATGGTCAAAAGCCAGGGAGTACAAATGTGTTTTAACACTGGATTTGAAGATGGACAGTGAGGGGGCCTGTCTGATGTGCAATGGCAGGGTGTTCCAGAGTGCCGGAGCAGCAACAGAGAAGGCTCTATCCCCTCTGAGCCTCCGACTTGACCTCGGTACCTCCAGGAGCAGCTGACCAGCTAACACTATCCTACACGCACTAGGGGACAACTTACACTCACACCCACCCAATTAACCGACAAACCTGCACGTCTTTGGAATGTTGGGGGGAAACCGACGATCTCGGAGAAAACCCGCGCAGGTCACGGGGGGAACGCACAAACTCCGTACGGACAGCACCCGTAGTCAGGATCGAACACGGGTCTCTGGCGCTGTGAGGCAGCAACTACCGCTGCACCACCGTGCGTGCCGCCCTTCATCAAAGGATTTCAATGTTTGTTGAAGCCGTACAGTTCTTGTTTTTCAATCAATTCCTCTCCTTCCCCAAATTCACCCTTTCTCTCTCCCCCCCCCCCCCCCCCCCCCCCTTCCCCACTATTCTCCCCCTTCACCTCCACCCTAGCCATCCTACCAGTTCTACTGTTCGAATCCGATTATCACCTCTTCCCCAGCCAACAATGGGCCATTGTGGGCTCCGCCCTTCCTGTGGTCATCTGTTGCCGGCCTTGATTCATTCTGGACATTTCTTGCCTCCTTTGCACCGCCCCCGTACACGTGACAATAAACTAAACTGAACTGATTATTCGCTGACTTGCCAGTTAGTTCAGTTGAGTTTATTGTCACGTGTACCGAGGTACAGTGAAAAGCTTTTGTTGCGCGCTATACAGTCAGCCAGGGTTGGGCGCCATCATGGGAAGCATCTTGGTGCTTAGACGTAGTAGTATTGAGAGCGAAGATAGACACAAAATGCTGGAGTCACTCAGCGAGACAGGCAGCATCTCTGGAGAGAAGGAATGGGTGACGTTTCAAGTAGAGACCCTTCTCCAGACAGAGTCAGGGGAGAGGGCGTCTAGAGATATGGAGGGATGAGGTGTGAAAACAACAGATCAGAACAGCTGACGATAAGGAAATAAGGATGATAAGATGCTGGATCCCGGAGTAGATGATGTTTCAGGTCAAGACCCTTCTTCAAACAATAGACAATAGACAATAGATGCAGGAGTAGGCCATTCGGCCCTTCGAGCCAGCACAGCCATTCAATGTGATCATGGCTGATCATCCCCAATCAGTACCCCGTTCCTGCCTTCTCCCCATATCCCCTGACTCCGCTATCTTCAAGAGCCCTCTCTAGCTCTCTCTTAAAAGTATCCAGAGAACCGGCCTCCACCGCCCTCTGAGGCAGAGAATTCCACACTCACAACTCTCTGTGAGAAAAAGTGTTTCCTCGTCTCCGTTCTAAATGGCTTACCCCTTATTCTTAAACTGTGTCCCCTGGTTCTGGACTCCCCCAACATCGGGAACATGTTTCCTGCCTCTAGCGTGTCCAAACCCTTAGTAATCTTATATGTGTCAATAAGTTACCCTCTCATCCTTCTAAACTCCAGAGTGTACAAGCCCAGCCGCTCCATTCTCTCAGCATATGACAGTCCCGCCATCCCGGGAATTAACCTTGTAAACCTACGCTGCACTCCCTCAATAGCAAGAATGTCCTTCCTCAAATTAGGGGACCAAAACTGTACTGTAGTCCAAAACAGACTGTGGTTTTGGGAGCTCTGTCCTGTCCTGAATCCCTTTTTGATTAGTAGCTGCCGTGATTCTGGGATGGCGGCACTAGTGTTGGGATCTTCACATGGAGACTGATGTACAAGTCGCCAGAGAGTGTCTGTGTGTGTGTGTCTGTGTGTGTTTATAGTTCAGATTGTGACACTTGTTCCAATGCTCGTGATGGATGTCAGCGTGCTTTTCTTTGGGTAACCTGAGACCACCGTCGCGAGTTGTTACCAAAGGAGGGAGCGAGAGGGGCTGGGAAGGGAAAAGAGAGGCGATGCCTTCTGGAAATAATTGGGAATGCCGTCATATCAGCAGAATGTCCAGGGCCACTAATTGGGGAGACAAGTGTTTTCAGATGTCAGTTAGGACTGGCATTTGGCAAGATTATATTTTCCTGGGATATGTTCCGTAATTGCCATTAGTCATGGAGTCAAACGGCACGGAAACAGGCCCTTCAGCCCAACTGTGTTGTACTTCCGGTGGCGCTGGTGCCAGCAGCCTCCACCTACAGCCCGGTATCTTTTTGTTTTTTTGTTTTTTTAGTTATGTTGAAGTGTGTTTTTTAAGATTTTTTTAATGTCTTTATGTGGGGGAAGAGGGCACGGTGCGGGGGATACCGTCCTTCAGCCGCTTCCTGGTGAGGACGCGACTATTATTCCAGTCGCGTCCTCGCCCCCCCCCCCCCTCCCCCCACAGCGGCCTACCTACCTGGATTGGCGCGGCCTTTCCTGCCGGGATCGACCGGAGCTCCAGCAGCGGCGGGACAGCGCTGAAACATCGCGGGGCTGGCGATGCCTTACCGGGGGTCTCCGTCTGGAGCCCGGAGTGCCGGACCTGCTGCACCGACATCATGGAGCTGTGGTTTGCGGAGCTCCCAACGCGGGCGGCGCTGACTAACAACGCGGGGTCCTGTGACTCTGCCCAGCTCGACCTGTGGACTCAGGAGCTGCAGACTCCGGCAGCGGGAGGCGGCTGATCAGGAGGTCCGGGCCGCTGAGGAGGAGGATGTTCACCGTCGGGGTTCGGCGTCGGCGTTCCACCAGCCCGGCGTGAGGGCCTGAACATCGGGCCACCCGGGGCGGCGACTGCGGGTGCTCGGAAGGCCCCGACCACGGATGAACACGGAGGGGAGGCTGGCTGGACTATGGTGCCATCCTCACCTTGGTGCCATTTATGTTATGTTGTGTCGTGGACTTTCTGTGTTTGTGCTTTTTTTAAATTTCAATTTCAAATTTATTTTTAATATGTTTTATTATTTATTTATTATTTATTTCTTTTTCTTGTGATTTTTTTAAATTATTTTTTTTTATGATACTGCCTGTAAGGGAAATTCATTTCGTTGTCTCAAATTGAGACAATGACAATAAATTTGAATACAATACAATACAATACAACTCCTCTGTGCCAACTGATATTCCCCATCTAAGGGGCAAATCAGCGGTGAGGCAGCATCTATGGAGCGAGGGAATAGGTGACGTTTTGGGTCGAGACCCTTCTTCAGACTAATATTCATAATATTATAGGCAGGCACGGGTTATTGATTGGGGACGATCAGCCATGATCACAATGAATGGCGGTGCTGGCTCAAAGGGCCGAATGGCCTCTTCCTGCACCTATTTCTATGTTTCTGTGTTTCTATTATGTTATAATTAAAATATACCTAATATTCATAATAATATAAATTCAGACTAACAATCTAAGTGTTGTTGAGTCAACATCTTGGAATAAGTTCCTAACATTCCAGGAGTAGAATTAGGCCATTCGGCCCATCAAGTCTACTCCGCCATTCGATCATGGCTGATCTATCTCTCCCTCTCAACCCTGTTCTCCTGCCTTCTCCCCGTAACCCCTGACACCCGCACTAATCTGCGTTTGGTGAACATAATATTTTCCAGGGGTAGGCTCTGTAATTGGCATCAGTCACACAGAGTCCAACGGCACGGAAACAGGCCCTTCGGCCCAACTCATCAATGCTGTAGAAATGCTGGAGTAACTCAGCGGGACAGGCAGCATCTCTGGAGAGAACGAACGGGTGACGTGTTTTTCAGAAAGTCTGAGTAATCAAGGACCAGTCGCACCCCGGCCACTCCCTCTTCTCCCCTCTCCCATCGGGCAAGAGGTACAGAAGTGTGAGCACGCACACCTCCAGATTCAGGGACAGTTTCTTCCCAGCTGTTATCAGGCAACTGAACCATCCTCTCACCAATTAGAGAGTGGTCCTGACCTTCCATCTACCTCATTGGAGAACCTCGGACTATCTTTAATCAGATTTTACTGGACTTTATCTTGCATCTGCACACCTCCAACCTCCAACCTCATCTATTGCATCTAGGTGTCAGCTGCTCTACATCGGTGAGACCAAGCGCAGGCTTGGCGATCGCTTCGCCCAACACCTCCGCTCAGTTCGCATTAACCAACCTGATCTCCCGGTGGTTCAGCAGTTCAACTCCCCCTCCCATTCTGGATCCGACCTTTCTGTCCTGGGCCTCCTCCATGGCCAGAGTGAGGTCCACCACAAATTGTAGGAGAAACGCCTCTTATTTCGCTTGGGCAGTTTACACCCCAGCGGTATGAACATTGACTTCTCCAATTTCAGGTAGTCCCTGCTTTCTCCCTCCTTCCCCTCCCATTCCCAGCTCTCCCACAGCCCACTGTCTCCGCCTCTTCGTTTCTTCTTCCCGACCCCCCCACCTCCACATCAGTCTGAAGAAGGGTCTCGACCCGAAACGTCACCTATTCCTTCGCTCCATGGATGCTGCCTCACCCGCTGAGTTCCTCCAGCATTTTTGACTACCTTGCATCTGCACACTGTGGATGGCGTGATTGCAGTCACGTGTAGTCTTTCCGCTGCGTCGGCAGGAACTGCAGATGCTAGTTTACATCGAAGATACCTCTCGCGTCCCTCTCCCCTGAAGCTCAGTCTGTAGAAGAGTCTCGACCTGAAACGTCACCCATTCCTCCTCTCCAGTGATGCCGCCTGTCCCGTTGAGTCACTCCGGCTTTTTGTGTCCATCCTCGGTGTAAACCAGCATCTGCAGTTCCTCCTCGATGCTGACCAAGGTTCCCCACCTGCCATATGTGGCTACGGGCCTGATTCGCCGCTGCGAGCAGAAGATAAAGCTATTTGATGAACTATTTGTAACATTGTCGATGCCAGGATCGACGTGATACTTGACTACTGCTGAGGTGAGGTCTGCTGTGCAGTTTAACCAGCTTAGATTTAGCTGTTCGGGCTCATGGAGTCAAGGGATATGGGGAGGAACAGGGTACTAGAAATATAGAAACAGAGAAACATAGAAAATAGGTGCAGGAGGAGGCCATTCGGCCCTTCGAGCCAGCACCGCCATTCATTGTGATCGTGGCTGATCGTCCCCAATCAATAACCCGTGCCTGCCTTCTCCCCATATCCCTTGATTCCACTAGCCCCTAGAGCTCTATCTAACTCTCCCTTAAATCCATCCAGTGACGTGGCCTCCACTGCCCTCTGTGACAGGGAATTCCACAAATTCACAACTCTCTGGGTGAAAACGTTTTTTTCTCACCTCAGTCTTAAATGGCCTCCCCTTTATTCGAAGACTGTGGCCCCTGGTTCTGGACTCGCCCAACATTGGGAACATTTTTCCTGCATCTAGCTTGTCCAGTTATTTTATAATTGTATATGTTTCTATAAGATCCCCCTCATCCTTCTAAACTCCAGCCTAGTCTTTTCAATCTTTCCTCAGGACAGTCCCGCCATCCCAGGGATCAATCTCGTGAACCTACACTGCACTGCCTCAATCACAAGGATGTCCTTCCGCAAATTAGGAGACCAAAACTGTACACAATACTCCAGAGCCCTATACAACTGCAGAAGAACCTCTTTACTCCTATACTGAAATCCTCTTGTTATGAAGGCCAACATTCTATTAGCTTTCTTCACTGCCTGCTGTACCTGCACGCCAACTTTCAGAGACTGGTGTACAAGGATGGTCAGGTCTCGCTGTACCTCCCCCTTACCTAATCTAACCCCATTGAGATAATAATCTGCCCCCTTGATTTTGCCTCCAAAGTGGATAACCTCAAATTTATCTATATTATACTGCATCTGCCATGCATCTGCCCACTCACTCAATCTGTCCAGGTCACCCTGCAACCCCCTAACATCCTCTTCACAGTTCACACTGCCACCCAGCTTTGTGTCATCCTCAAACTTGCTAGTGTTGCTCCTAATTCCCTCTTCCAAATCATTAATATATATGGTAAACAGTTGCGGCCCCAACACCAAGCCTTGCAGCACTCCACTCGTCACTGCCTGCCATTCTAAAAAGGACCCGTTCACTCCTACTGATTTTGAATGTTCAGCAATGATCATTCATAACAAGAGGAGTTGAGCATAGGACCAAAGAGGTCCTTCTGCAGTTGTAGAAAGCTGGGTGGCAGTGTGAACTGTGAGGTGAATGCTATGAGAATGCAGGGTGACTTGGACAGGTTGGATGAATGGGCAGATGCATGGCAGATGAAGTTTAATGCGGATAAATGTGAGGTTATCCACTTTGGTAGCAAAAACAGGAAGGAAGATTATCATCTAAATGGTGTCAAGTTGGGCAAAGGGGAAATGCAACGGGATCCGGGGGTCCTTGTTCATCAGTCAATCAAAGTGAGCATTCAGGTACAGCAGACAGTGAAGAAAGTTATGTTGGCCTTCATAACAAGAGGAGGTGTATAGGGGGAAAGAGGTCCTTCTGCAGTTATACAGGGCCCTCGTGAGACCACACCTGGAATATTGTGTGCAGTTTGGATCTCCAAATTTGAGGAAGGACGTTCTTGCTATTGAGGGAGTGCAGCGTAGGTTTACAAGCGCAGGTTCTTGACTGTCATATGCTGAGGGATTGGAGCGCCTGGGCTTGTATACTCTGGAATTTAGAAAGATGAGAGGGAATCTAATAGAGACATAAAACTCTTAACGGATTGGACAGGCTAGATGCAGGAAACATGTTCCCGATGTTGGGGGAGTCCAGAACCAGGGGCCACAGTTTAAGAATAAGGGGTAGGCCATTTATAACTGAGATGAGGAAAGTCTTTTACACACAGAGAGTTGTGAATTTGTGGAATTTGTGGAATTCACTGCCTCAAAGGTGGAGGCCGATTCACTGGATGCTTTCAAAAGAGAGTTAGATAGAGCTCTTAGGGCTGGCGGAACCAAGGGGATATGGGGAGAAGGCAGGAACGGGGTACTGATTGGGGATGATCAGCCATGATCACATTGAACGGCGGTGCTGGCTCGAAGGGCCGAATGGCCTACTCCTGCACCTAATGTCTATTGCCTATTGTCTGTTATCATTTAGTCTGAAAAAGGGCCTTGACCCAAAACGTCACCCATTCCTTCTCTCCAGAGACCCTGCCTGTCCCGCTGAGTTACTCCAGCATTTTGTGTCTATCTTCGGTTTAACCCAGCATCTGCAGTTCCTTGCTACACATTTCACTGTAGCAAGATACATGTGCCAAAAAGGTATCATTGAATCATTGAATAAGTCATGGAGTCATACAGTGTGGAAACAGGCCCTTCGACCCACCATTTCCATGCCAACCAAGATCCCCCATCAGTTCAGTTCAGTTTAGTTTATTGTCACGTGTACCGAGGTACAGTGAAAAGCTTTTGTTGCGTGCTAACCAGTCAGCGGAAAGACAATACATGATTACAATCGAGTCATTTACAGTGTACACATACATGATAAGGGAATAACGTTTAGTGCAAGGATAGTCCGGGGGTCACCAATGAGGTAGATAGTAGTTCAGGACTGCTCGCTGGTTGTGGTAGGATGGTTCAGTTGCCTGAATCTAATGCCCCTGTCCCACTTAGGAAAAACTGAACGGAAACCTCTGGAGACTTTGCGCCCCACCCAAGGTTTCCGTGCGGTTCCCGGAGGTTGCAGGTGGTTGCCGGAGGTTGCAGGTAGTGGAAGCAGGTGGGGAGACTGACAAAAACCTCCGGGAACCGCACGGAAACCTTGGGTGGGGCACAGAGTCTCCAGAGGTTTCCGTTCAGGTCTCCCAAGTGGGACAGGGGCATTAAGAGTCATAGAGGTATCATGTCATAATCTTCGCATTTGGCAAGATTATATTTTCCAGGGATATGTTCTGGAATTAACATTGGCCATAGAGTTCTACAGAGCAGAAACAGGCCCTTCAGCCCAACTTACCCACGCAGGCCAACATGCCCCATCTGCACTAGTCCCACCTGCCTGCGTTAGGCCCATATCCCTCTAAATGTGAGGTTATCCATTTTGGTGGCAAAAACAGGAAAGCAGACTATTATCTAAATGGTGGCCGACTAGGAAAAGGGGAGATGCAGCGAGACCTGGGTGTCATGGTACACCAGTCATTGAAGGTAGGCATGCAGGTGAAGCAGGCAGTGAAGAAAGCGAATGGTATGTTAGCTTTCATAGCAAAAGGATTTGAATATAGGAGCAGGGAGGTTCTACTGCAGTTGTACAGGGTCTTGGTGAGACCACACCTGGAGTATTGCGTACAGTTTTGGTCTCCAAATCTGAGGAAGGACATTATTGCCATAGAGGGAGTGCAGAGAAGGTTCACCAGACTGATTCCTGGGATGTCAGGACTGTCTTATGAAGAAAGACTGGATAGACTTGGTTTATACTTTCTAGAATTTAGGAGATTGAGAGGGGATCTTATAGAAACATACAAAATTCTTAAGGGGTTGGACAGGCTAGATGCAGGAAGATTGTTCCCGATGTTGGGGAAGTCCAGGACAAGGGGTCACAGCTTAAGGATAAGGGGGAAATCCTTTAAAACCGAGATGAGAAGAACTTTTTTCACACAGAGAGTGGTGAATCTCTGGAACTCTCTGCCACAGAGGGTAGTTGAGGCCAGTTCATTGGCTATATTAAGAGGGAGTTAGATGTGGCCCGTGTGGCTAAGGGGATCAGGGGGTATGGAGAGAAAGCAGGTACGGGATACTGAGTTGGATGATCAGCAATGATCATATTGAATGGCGGTGCAGGCCCGAAGGGCCGAATGGCCTACTCCTGCACCTAATTTCTATGTTTCTATGTTTCTATGTTTCTAAACTTGTCCTATCCATGTACCTGTCCAAATCCCTTTTAAATGTTGTTATACTACCTCGTCTGGCAGCTCGTTCCATACACCCACCACCCTCTGTATGAAGAAGTTATCCCTCGGGTTCCTATTATTTCTTTCCCCTTTCACCATAAACCTATGTCCAACCATCTTGGAAAGCCTTGCTATGTAAAAGCAAATGTCTTTCACATATTTATATCAGGCAACTCTGAGCAATGAAGACATCAAACATTGAACATAGAGCAGTACATACAGCATAAGGTCATAAGTGATAGAAGCAGAATTAGGCCATTCGGCCCATCAAGTCTACGCCATTCAATCATGGCTGATCTATCTCTCCCACCTAATCCCCATTCTCCTGCCTTCTCCCCATCACCCCTGACACCCGTACTAATCAAGAATCTATCTATCTCTGCCTTGAAAATACCCCACTGACTTGGCCTCCACAGCCGTCTGTGGCAATGAATTCAACAGATTCCCGGAACTTGTGAACTTGGAAGTGAGGAGCTACTGAGGGGAAGGAACAAAGGAGGACCTGGTGTGGGGGGGGGGGGGTGCCGTGAGGGGGGGGGTGAGAACATAGGGGGGAAAGTGGCGCGGGGGGGGGGGGGGGGGGGGGGGGGGGTGGGGCCCGGCTTGACAACCCGGGGGGGGAGGGGGAGTGAGTTAAGGGAGTGAGGACGCAGGCAGGGGGGAGGGGGAGGTCGTGGGGGGGGGGGAGGGGGGAGGGCGCGGGGCAGGGGGGGGGAGAGGGGTGGAATTTGTAACTTTGCCAGCGTCCTTTATGTGGCGGCCATTTGCATACCTAGTGTACGCGCTCATAGAATTGTCACCCTGACTTGTCACATGTTTCAATAAAGTATTTATTCAATTCAATCCAATTCCTGGTTCTTTCACCAGTTATCCATGTCCCTCCGGAGACTCATTTTCCATCATCAGAAACAGCCCGGCACAAAGTCATGCCTTGCTGCCAGTGTCAACAGCGATAAATCAATAGATCACACCCTACGCAGGTGATGTCTGGTGTATTTAGCAATGGTAATTAAATCTGAATCCCTTCTCTCCCAGCCCAGTCTGTCCTTATCTCCTCTGTCAAAATCCATCGCTGCTTCCTGACCTTTGGCAACTCCCTCGGCCAGTTTCCGTTCCAAAGAAAATAATGGGTTTTCTTGTCCATTGGCGGGTCGCTTGGCAGCTTGGCCGTGACGTTCGAAGGAAAAACATCCCTCATGCTCCGTCTCCCTCCCACCTCCCCCGACTCCGCGCCTCACACCAAACTATTTTTAAATATTGCAAACATCGGTGCAAAAGCTATGCCTGTGGTTCGACGGAGTTGCCACACGAACCACAGACTGAGTTAGACCGCAGATAGACACAAAGCGCTGTGGAGTTACCCAGCGGGCCAGGCAGCATCTCTGGAGAGAAGGGACAGACAACATTTTGGGTCGGGACTCTTCCTTAAGGAATTGAGGGACATGGATCATGTGCAGGCACAGGAGATGGATTCATAAGTTCATGTTATAGAAGCAGAATTAGGCCATTCGGCCCCTTAAAGTCTACACCGCCATTCAATCATGGCCGATCTATCTCCCCTCTTAACCCCATTCTCCTGCCTTCTCCCCATAACCCCTGACACCCAAACAGTGCACATTCTAGTAACATAGACAATAGGTGCAGGAGGAGGACATTTGGCCCTTCGAGCCAGCACCTCCATTCAATGTGATCATGGCTGATCATCCCCAATCGGTACCCCGTTCCTGCCTTCTCCCCATATCCCTTGATTCCACTAGCCCCAAGAGCTCTATCTAACTCTCTTTTAAATCCATCCAGTGAATTGGCCTCCACTGCCCTCTGTGGCAGAGAATTCCACAAATCCACAACTCTCTGGCTGAAAAGTTTTTTTTCTCATCTCAGTTTTAAATGGCCTCCCCTTTATTCTTAGACTGTGGCCCCCTGGTTCTGGACTCCCCCCAACATTAGGAACATTTTTTCCTGCATCTAGCCTGTCCTGTCCTTTTATAATTTTATATATCTGTATATGATCCCCTCTCATCCGTCTAAACTCCAGTGAATACAAGCCTAGTCTTTCCAATCTTTCCTCACATGACAGTCCTGCCATCCCGGGGATTAACCTCGTGAACCTACGCTGCACTGCCTCAATCACAAGGATGTCCTTCCTCAAATTAGGAGACCAAAACTGCACACCATACTCCAGATGTGATCGCACCAGGGCACCTGGACAACTGCAGAAGGACCGCTTTACTCCTATACTCAACTTCTCTCATTATGAAGGTCTATTTAGCTTTCTTCACTGCTTGCTGTACCTGCATGTTAACTTTCAGTGGCTGGTGTACAAGGATACCCAGGTCTCGTTGCACTTCCCTTTTTCCTAATCTGACACCATTGAGATAATTATCTGCCTCCTTGTTCTTGCCGCCAAAGTGGATAACCTCACATTTATCAACATTATACTGCATCTGCCATGCATCTGCCCACTCACTCACCCTGCAACTTCCTGGCATCCTCATCGCAGTTCACACTGCCATCCAGCATTGTGTCATCTGCAAATTTGCTAGTGTTACTTTTAATTCCATCGTCTAAATCATTAATATATGTTGTAAACAGTTGCGGCCCCAGCACTGAGCATTGCGGCACTCCATTTGCCACTGCCTGCCATTCTGACATGGACCCGTTTATTCCTACTGTTTGCTTCCTGTCTGCCAACCAATTCTCTATCCATGTCAATACCATGTGCGCTAATTTTGCCCACTAATCTCCTGTGTGGGGCCTTATCAAAGGCTTTCTGAAAGTCTAGATACACCACATCCACTGGCTGTCCTTAATTTTACTTGTCACATCCTCAAAAAATTCCAGAAGATTAGTCAAGCAGGATTTCCCCTTCATAAATCCATGCTGGCTTGGACTAATCCTTATACTGCTGTCCAAATGCCCCATTATTACCTCTTTAATAACTGACTCCAGCATCTTCCCCACCACCGATGTCAGGCTAACTGGTCTGTAATTCCCCATTTTCTCTCTCGCTCCTTTCTTGAAAAGTGGGATAACATTAGCTATCCTCCAATCCACAAGAACTGATCCTGAATCTATGGAACATTGGAAAATGTCGCCAATGCGTCCACGATTTCTAGAGCCACCACCTTGAGTACCCTGGGATGCAGACCATCAGGCCCCAGGGAGTTATCAGCCTTCAGTCCCATCCGTCTATCCAATACTATTTCTTGCCTAATGCAAATTTTGTTCAGTTCCTCTGTCTCCCAAGATTTCAAACCCTTTGCATCCACAGTGTGCAGATATGTGATGGAGGGAATAACATTTATAGAGTTGGGTAGTTTCATTTAGGACAACAGATACTGACATCGCCTCTCCATGGAAGGTGTTTAATTTAGTTTAATGTAGTTTGGTTTAGTGTATTTTATTGTTACATGTACCGAGGTACAGTGAAAAGCTTTTTTGTTGCGTGCTATCCAGTCAATGAAAAGACTATACATGATTACAATCGAGCCGTCCACAGTGTACAGATACAGGATAAAAGGAATAACGTTTAGAGCAAGATAAAGTCCAGTAAAGTCCGATTAAAAATAGTCTGAGATTCTCCAATGAGGCAAATAGTAGGTTAGGACCGCTCTCTAGTTGGTGATAGGATGATTCATTTGCATCAATAGGATAATTCAGTTGCCTGATAACTCATGTAGTTCGATTAGTTTTAATTTTAGTTCGTTAACTGGGCCTGTACTCAAAGGGTGAAGGGGAGGGAGGGAGGGGGGGGGCTCATTGAAACTTACCGAATCATATTATCATTATTAATTGATTGCAACATTTAGTTATATATTATGTCATACGGTCATAAGGTTATAAGTGATAGGAGTAGAATTAGGCCATTCGGCCCATCGAGTCCACTCCGCCATTCAACCATGTCTGATCTCTGCCTCCTAATCCCATTTTCCCGCCTTCTCCCCATAACTTTGACACCCGCTACAATCAAGAATCTATCTCTC
Source organism: Leucoraja erinaceus (assembly GCF_028641065.1). Lineage (NCBI taxonomy): Eukaryota > Metazoa > Chordata > Chondrichthyes > Rajiformes > Rajidae > Leucoraja > Leucoraja erinaceus. The sequence goes on from NC_073425.1 coordinate 559,460, forward strand.
TCTGCCTTAAATATATCCACTGACGGCCTCCACAGCCCTCTGTGGCAATGAGTTCCACAGATTAACCACCCTCTGACTAAAGAAGTTCCTCCTCAACTCATTTCAAAAAGGACCCAGTACAGCGTTTAACTAGCCCTTTCATTCTGAGGCTGTGACTTCTGGTCCTGGACTCTCACAACGGTGGAAACATCCTCTCCACATCCACTCTATCTATGGCTTTCATTATTCTGTACGTTTCAATGAGGTCTGCCACTCATCCTTCTGAACTCCAGCGAGTATAGGCCCAGTGCCGTCAACGTTCATCATATGCTAGCCTAGACATTGCGGGCCAAAGGGCCTGAGCATGTGCTAGGGGTGATAGGGTTAATATACGATGAGCATTTGATTGCACTGGGCCTGTACTCGCTGGAGATTGGAAGGATGAAGGGGAGACCTCATTAAAGCTTACTGACTAGTTTCATAATTGGTAATTTATTGCAATATTCACTGATATATATTATCTGTGTGTTGAAACAAGGAACTGCAGATGCTAGTTTATTTTTAAAAAAAGACACAAAATGCTGGAGTAACCCAACAGGTCAGGCAGCAACTGTGGAGACCATGATTTGGTTTGAGAACAGCTCCATCCAGGACCGCAACAAATTGTTGTGAATGGTGTACGCAGCCCAGACCATCACACAAACCAACCTGAAGTCTAGTCTGAAGAAGGGTTTCGGCCCGAAACGTTGTCTATTTCCTTCGCTCCATAGATGATGCTGCACCCGCTGAGTTTCTCCAGCTTTTTTGTGTAACCTTCGATTCTCCAGCATCTGCAGTTCCTTCTTAAACACAAACCAACCTCCCTTCCATTGACTCCATCTACACCTCACGCTGCCTCGGCAAGGCCAGCAGCATCATCAAGGACCAGTCGCACCCCGGCCACTCCCTCTTCTCCCCTCTCCCATCGGGCAAGAGGTACAGAAGTGTGAAAACGCACACCTCCAGATTCAAGGGACAGTTTCTTCCCAGCTGTTATCAGGGAACTGAATCATCCTACCACAACCAGAGAGCGGTCCTGAACTACTATCTACCTCAGACTGTGAATGGCTCGATTGTAATCATGTATAGTCTTTCCGCTGACTGGTTAGCGCGCAACAAAGGTTTTTCACTGTACCTCGGTACACGTGACAATAAACTAAACGGAACTAAAATAATAGGTGACATTTCGGGTCGGGACCCTTCTTCAGACTATCATGGCTGGCTTACTTTAAACCAATGGATACAATATTTGCAACACATGTTTGAAATGTATAAATTGTGGAGGAAAATTTGTTAAGATGTTGAGTTTAGTTTAGAGATACAGCGCAGAAACAGGCCCTTCGGCCCACCGAGTCCGCACCTCCCAGCGATCCCCGCACACTAACATTACCCTACACACACTAACGCTATCCTACATACGCTGACCAGTGATCCCTGCACAAACTACCCTATACATATAACATCGACACTATCCCAGACACACTAGTGAAATTTTTTACATTTACCCAGCCAATTAACTTAGAAACCTGGACGTCTTTGGAGTGCGGGAGGAAACCGAAGATCTCGGAGAAAACCCACGCAGGTCACGGGGAGAAGGTACAAACTCCGTACAGACAGCACCCGTAGCCAGGATCGAACCCGGGTCTCTGGCGCTGTAAGGCAGCAACTCTACCGCTGCGCCACCGTGCCCCATGTAATTTCTTTGTAAATTCGATTTAGCTTAGTTTAGTTTAGAGTAAAAGTGAAGAAACAGGCCCTTCTGCCCACCGGCTCCGTGCCGACCAGCGATCATCCCTACACCAAGCCAATTAACCTACAAACGTATGCCTTTTTAGGAGTGTGGGAGGAAACCGAAGATCTCGGAGAAAACCCACGCAGGTCGTGGGGAGAACTTACAAACTCCGTACAGACAGCACCCGTAGTCGGGATCGGACCCGGGACTCCGGCACTGCAGCATCAGGGACCCAGTTCGATGCTGACTGCGGGTGCTGTCGCTATGGAGTTTGAACGCTCTCCCAGTGGCCGTGTGGGTTTCCTGCGGGTGCCCTGGTTTCCTCACACATCCCAAAGGCATGCAAGTTTGTAAGTTAATTGGCCCTCTGTAAATTGGCCCGACACGTGTGAACAGTGGATGAGAAGGTGGGATAACACGGTGTGTTACACAGTGTGAGCGGGTGATTGATGGGCGGCATGGACTCAGTTGGGCCGAAGGGCCTGCTTCTACGCTGTATCTTTCCATCAATCCATGTGTCTGAGGAAGGGTCCTGACCTGAAATACTGTCTGTCCAAACCTCTCCACAGATGTATCCACCTAAGTCGAGATGTGATAGGCACAGAATTCAGCCATTCGGCCCATCAAGTCTACTCCGCCATTCAAACATGGCTGATCCATCTCTCCCTCTCAACCCCATTCTCCTGCCTTCTCCCCATAATCCCTGACACCCGTACTAATCAAGAATCTATCTATCTCTGCCTGAGAAATATCCATTGGCTTGGCCTCCACAGCCTTCTGTGGCAATGCATTCCACAGATTCACCACCCTCCGACTAAAGAAATTCTCCCTCATCTCCCTAAAGGAACATCCTTCAATTCTGAGGCTGTGCCCTCTAGTCCTAGTCTCTCCCACTAGTGTAAACATCCTCTCCCCATCTACTCTATCCAAGCCATTCACACTTCGGTAAGTTTCAATTAGGTTTTCCCCCTCATCCTTCCTGACCCATTGAATCCCTTCAGCACTCTGTGTTTTATGTAAATTATCATAAAGCACTCTACCACACCAACCTCTCCATGCCAACCACGTTGCCACATCTACGCTAGTCCTATCTGGCCGCGATCGGCCCATATTCCACCCTGTAGCACGCAACAAAAGCTTTTCACTGCACCTCTGTACACGTGACAGTAGACTAAACTGAAACTGAAAAACCTTTCCTAGTCTGTCCGTGTCTTTTAAATGCAGCCCATTATGTTGGAAAGAATCATGGATTCATAGATTCGTAGAGTCATAGTGTGATACAGCGTGGAAACAGGCCCTTCGGCCCAGCATGCCCACACACACCGGCCAACATGTCCCAGCTACACTGGCCCCACCTGCTCGGAAGGGAATGGAGGAATAGAAACATAGAAATCAGGTGCAGGAGTAGGTCATTCGGCCCTTTGAGCCTGCACCGCCATTCAATATGATCATGGCTGATCATCCAACTCAGTATCCCGTACCTGCCTTCTCTCCATACCCCCCTGATCCCTTTAGCCACAAGGGCCACATCTAACTCCCTCTTAAATATAGCCAATGAACTGGCCTCAACTACCTTCTATGGCAGAGAGTTCCAGAGATTCACCACTCTCTGTGTGAAAAAAGTTCTTCTCATCTCGGTTTTAAAGGATGTCCCCCTTATCCTTAAGCTGTGACCCCTTGTCCTGGACTTCCCCAACATCGGGAACAATCTTCCTGCATCTAGCCTGTCCAACCCCTTAAGAATTTTGTAAGTTTCTATAAGATCCCCTCTCAATCTCCTAAATTCTAGAGAGTATAAACCAAGTCTATCCAGTCTTTCTTCATAAGACAGTCCTGACATCCCAGGAATCAGTCTGGTGAACCTTCTGGTCTGGTGAATGTGACATGCAGGTAGATAAGAGTTAGTTTTGGCATCACGTTCAGCACAGACATTGTCCCTGTGCTGTAGTACTGTTCTACATCCTACGTGTTAATGGCACCAGCTGAGAAATAGTGCGGCAGGGTTCTCAAAACATCGGCCTGACGGAAAGATCCTTAAACAGGCGAGGAATGAAATATGAGGTCATCGAGCCATCGAGTCAGAGAGTCATAGAATCATATACAACATTGAAGCTGGACCTTCGGCCCAACTTGCCCACACTGGCCAATATGTCCCATCTACACTAGTCAATAGACAATAGGTGCAGGAGTAGGCCATTTGGCCCTTCGAGCCAGCACCGCCATTCAATGTGATCATGGCTGATCATCCCCAATCAGTACCCCGTTCCTGCCTTCTCCCCATATCCCCTGACTCTGCTATTTTTAAGAGCCCTATCTAGCTCTCTCTTGAAAGTATCCAGAGAACCGGCCTCCACCGCCCTCTGAGGCAGAGAATTCCACAGACTCACAATTCTCTGTGTGAAAAAGTGTTTCCTTATCTCCGTTCTAAATGGCTTACCCCTTATTCTTAAACTGTGGCCCCTGGTTCTGGACTCCCCCAACATCGGGAACATGTTTCCTGCCTCTAGCGTGTCCAAACCCTTAATGACCTTATATGTTTCAATAAGAGTCCCTCTCATCCTTCTAAACTCCAGAGTGTACAAGCCCAGCTGCTCCATTCTCTCAGCGCATGACAGTCCCGCCATCCCGGGAATTAACCTTGTGAACCTACATCCCACTTGCCTGGGTTTGGGCAATATCCCTCCAAATCTGTCCTATTCATGGACCTGTCTAACTGTTTCCTAAATGTTGCTATGATCCCTGCTTCAACTACCTCCTCTTGCAGCTCGTTCCATACCCCCACCGCCCTCTGTTGAAAAGTTGCCCCTCAGGTTCCTATGAAAACTTTCCCCTCTCACCTTAAACCTATATCCTCTGACTTACCTAACCTGGGTGGAACACAATATGCATTCACCCGAATCTATTCCCCTCACCATTTTATACACCATCACAAGAGATTGTTAGCCAAAGGGCCAGTATAGGGGTGAAGTATTTTAGGATGAGAAAAACATTTTTCGCACAGAGAGTGGTGAATCTCTGGAACTCTCTGCCACAGAAGGTAGTTGAGGCCCGTTCATTGGCTATATTTAAGAGGGAGTTAGATGGGGCCCTTGTGGCTGAGGGAATCAGGGGGTATGGAGAGAAGGCAGGTACGGGATACTGAGTTGGATGATCAGCCATGATCATATTGAATGGTGGTGCAGGCTCGAAGGGCCAAATGGCCTACTCCTGCACCTAATTTCTATGTTTCCATGTTTCTAGGATGAGGGGTGATCTTATAGAGGTGTACATAGTCATGAGAGGAATAGATCGGATAGACGCACAGAGCCTCTTGCCCAGAGATGGGGAATCGAACACCAGAGGACATAGGTTCAAGGTGAGGAGAGAAAGATTTAATAGGAATCTAGAGGTAACTTTTTTACACAAGGGTGGTGGGTGTATGGAACAAGCTGCCAGAGGAGGTTGTTGTGGCTGGGACTATTGCAACATTTAAGAAACATTTAGACAGGTACATGGATTGGGATATGTTTAGAAGGATACGGGCCAAATGCAGGCAGGTGGGGCTAGTGTAGATGGGACATGTTGATCAGCGTGGGCAAGTTGGGCTGAAGTTGTATCTCTGAACTGAACAGAACTATGTCATCCCATTGTCTCACCCACTCCCACTTGGGTGCAATTTACAGGAACCAATTAACCTACAAACCCACATGTCTTTGGGATGTGGGAGGAAACCGGAGCACCCTGAAATAAATCCCACGTGGTCACAGAGAGAAAGTACAAATTCCACATACAGACAGCACCCGACCGAGTTCAGGATCGAACCCGGGTCTCCGGCGCTGTGAGGCAGCAGCTCTACCCGCTGCGCCACCGTGCAACCCTATTCTTACTGGTAAAAATTGGCGACAATCCTGTAGTATACCTAAAGGTTCACTGCTCTCCAGAGTCTAGTTTAGTTTAGAGGTACAGCACGGAAACAGGCCCTTCGGCCCACTGAGTCCGCACCGACCAGTGATAGAAACATAGAAACATAGAAAATTAGGTGCAGGAGTAGGCCATTCGGCCCTTCGAGCCTGCACCGCCATTCAATATGATCATGGCTGATCATCCAACTCAGTATCCCGTACCTGCCTTCTCTCCATACCCCCTGATCCCCTTAGCCACAAGGGCCACATCTAACTCCCTCTTAAATATAGCCAATGAACTGGCCTCAACTACCCTCTGTGGCAGAGAGTTCCAGAGATTCACCACTCTCTGTGTGAAAAAAGTTCTTCTCATCTCGGTTTTAAAGGATTTCCCCCTTATCCTTAAGCTGTGACCCCTAGTCCTGGACTTCCCCAACATCGGGAACAATCTTCCTGCATCTAGCCTGTCCAACCCCTTAAGAATTTTGTAAGTTTCTATAAGATCCCCTCTCAATCTCCTAAATTCTAGAGAGTATAAACCAAGTCTATCCAGTCTTTCTTCATAAGACAGTCCTGACAGTTAGTGTGATCCCTGCACACTAACACTATCCTACACACACAAGAGTCAATTTAACATTTACACCAAGCCAATTAACCTACAAACCCGTACGTCTTTGGAGTGTGGGAGGAAACCGAAGATTGCAGAGAAAACCCGCGCAGGTCACGGGGAAAACGTACAAAATCCATATAGACAAGCACCCGTAGTCAGGGTCGAACCTTGTTCGCTGGCGCTGTAAGGCAGTAGCTCTACCGCTGCACCACCGGGCTGCCAGAAATGTGCATAAGCCTTTCTATAATTATTGGTCCCCTAATTTGGGGAAGGACATTCTTGCTATTGAGGGAGTGCAGCGTAGGTTTACAAGGGGAAGTCCAGAACCAGGGGTCACAGTTTAAGGATAAGAGGGAAGTATTTTATGACCGAGATGAGAAGAACTTTTTTCACACAGAGGGTAGTGAATCTGTGGAACTCTCTGCCACAGAAGGTAGTTGAGGCCACAGTTCATTGGCTATATTTAAGAGGGAGTTAGATGTGGCCCTTGTGGCTAAAGGGATCAGGGGGTATGGAGAGAAGGCAGGTACGGGATACTGAGTTGGATGATCAGCCATGTTCATATTGAATGGCGGTGCAGGCTCGAAGGGCCGAATGGCCTACTCCTGCACCTATTTTCTATGTTTCTATGTTTTACGAGGAAACACTTATTCTCACAGAGAGCGGTGAGTCTGTGGAATTCTCTGCCTCAGAGTGCGGTGGAGTCCGGTTCTCTGGATCCTTTCAAGAGAGAGCTTAAAGATAGCTGAGATGGGGCTTAAGATGGGGCTTAAAGATAGCGGAGTCAGGGGATATGGGGAGAAGGCAGGAACTGGGTACTGATTGTGGATGATCAGCCATGATCACATTGAATGGCGGTGCTGGCTCGAAGGGCCGAATGGCCTACTCCTGCACCTATTGTCTATTGTCTAGAATTTTTGTTCGATCTATTCCCCTCATGATATTATACACCTCAAGAAGATCACTCCTCATCTTCATGTGCTCCAAAGAATTGAGAACCAGCCTACTCAACCTCTCCCTACAGCTCATGCCCTTCGAGTCCTGGCAACATCTTAGTAAATCCTCTCCTAGCTGTTTCCAACATGCATGTGGCCCAGAGGCAGTTCTTACATAAGACGTTTGGTGAGACCGCATTTAGAGAATCTTGTTGCGTTCTGGGCACCGTGTTAAAGGAAAGATATTGTCAAGCAGGAAAGGGTGCAGCAGAGAAGATTTACGAGGATATTGCCAGGACTCAAGGGTCTGAGCTACAGGGAGAGGTTGAGTAGGCTGGGTCTCTATTCCCTGGAGCGCAGGAGGATGAGGGGTGATCTTATAGAGGTGTACAAAATCATGAGAGGAATAGATCGGGTAGATGCACAGTCTCTTGCCCAGAGTAAGGAAATCGAGGACCAGTGGACATAGGTTTAAGGTGAAGGGGAAAAGATTTAATAGGAATCTGAGGGGTAACATTTCCAAGTTGGTGGTGGGCATATGGAACGAGCTGCCAGAGGAGGTAGTTGAGGCTGGGACTATCCCATCATTTAGGACAAGGGGTCCAGAACAAGGGGTCAGAGTTTAAGTATAGAGGGAAATCTTTTAGGACCGAGATGAGGAAAACATTTTTCACACAGAGAGTGGTGAATCTCTGGAATTCTCTGCCTCAGAAGGTAGTTGAGGCCACAGTTCATTGGCTATATTTAAGAGGGAGTTAGATGTGGCCCTTGTGGCTAAAGGGATCAGGGGGTATGGAGAGAAGGCAGGTACGGGATACTGAGTTGGATGATCAGCCATGATCACATTGAATGGCGGTGCAGGCTCGAAGGGCCGAATGGCCTACTTCTGCACCTATTGTCTATGTTTAAGAAGCAGTTGGACAGGTACATGGATAGGACAGGTTTGGAGGGATATGGACCAAACGCAGGCAGGTTGGACTAATGTAGCTGGGACATATTGGCTGGGGTGGGCAAGTTGGGCCAAAGGGCCTGATTCCATGATGTACCCCTCTAAGACTATGTGAGAGGCACGGTGCAGTAATGGTGGGCTCCACAGACTGGCGAAGGGATTGGGCTGGGCTGACCGTGGGGATGGTTTGGTGGAGGCTGCATGTGAATGACAAGGTATTTTCTATATGAAGTGCGATGCTTCTGGGTGATGTCATGTCACTGGTGCGGGGGGTGGGGGAGGTCGGCCGTTCATCACCGCTCTTGCCAAGCGCGGAGGGCGGTTCAGACGCGGGCCGGCTGGCGGCGGTAAATCAACCTCCCCGGCTTTGAGCTTCCAGACATGTGGTATTGACACACATGATGAGACGTTGCTGGCACGCAAACCGCTAAATCCTTCATGAGGTCTCCTGTTTGTTTTCCCTGCTCGTCCAACTGTGCGATGTGGGAACGGGAGTGGGAGCCAGCAAGCGAAAGGCCCGCTCTGGAATGAAATATGGTAATGTAACCATTAACCTGGGCCCAGGGCCAAGAGCTGCAGTGGCCGGGCCTGTGGCCCGGGAGAGCTGAGGCACACGGGACTGAGTTCACAACGAGCCTTTCCCAATTTCCTTGCTCCCAACTTTCACCGCGCATCGGACATAAGCGTGTCCAAGTTAAGGGTCTGGACACGCTAGAGGCAGGAAACATGTTCCCAATGTTGGGGGAGTCCAGGACCAGGGGCCACAGTTTAAGAATAAGGGGTGAGCCATTTAGAACGGAGACGAGGAAGCACTATTTCTCGCAGAGAGTGGTCAGTCTGTGGAATTCTCTGCCTCAGAGGGCGCTGGAGGCCGGTTCTCTGGATGCTTTCAAGAGAGAGCTAGATAGGGCTCTTAAAGATAGCGGAGTCAGGGGATATGGGGAGAAGGCAGGAACGGGGTACTGATTGGGGACGATCAGCCATGATCACATTGAATGGCGGTGCTGGCTCGAAGGGCCGAATGGCCTACTCCTGCACCCATTGTCTATTGTCTATTGTCTATTGAGTGGTAAAGGAGGCATGTGGCGTGCTTGCCTTCATCGCTCAAGCATTGAGTATAGAGTCATAGAGTCACAGTCGTAGAGGCATAAGACAATAGACAATAGGTGCAGGAGTAGGCCATTCGGCCCTTCGAGCCAGCACCGCCATTCAATGTGATCATGGCTGATCATCCCCAATCAGTACCCCGTTGCTGCCTTCTCCCAGTATCCCTTGATTCCCTAAGCTCCAAGAGCTAAATGTAACTCTTTCTTGAACACATCCAGTGAATTGGCCTCCACTGCCTTCTATGGCAGAGAATTCCACAGATTCACAACTCTCTGGGTGAAAACGTTTTTCCTTAAATCCGTCCTGAATGGTCTACCCCTTATTCTTAAACTGTGACCCCTGGTTCTGGACTCCCCCAATGTCGGGAACGTTTTTCCTGCACCTTGCATGTCCAATCCTTTAAGAATTCTACATGTTTCTATGAGATGCCCTCTCATCCTAAATTCCAGCGAATACAACCCCAGTCGACCCATTCTTTCATCATACGTCAGTCCTGCCATCCCTGGAATTAATCTGGTGAACCTACACTGCACTCCCTCAATAGCAAGAATGTATATAGTTCTCCCCGTTACCTGCGTGGGTTTCCTCCGGGTGCTCCGGTTTACTCCCACACTCCAAAGACGTTCAGGTTTGTAGGTAAATTAGCTTCGGCGAAAATTGTCTCTCGTGGGTACGATACAATGAGTGTGAGCGGCTGATATTGCTGGTCGGCGTGGACTCGTTGGGCCGAAGGGCCTGTTTCCAACTTGTATCTCTAAAAAAGACAGCAGAGGTGAGCGAATAAATCAAGCTCCCTCTGATTTATCGGGCGCTTATATTGGATCAATGAGGACAGTGTTGCTTCTCGATCAGACCAGGCATAACAGCCTGTACCATCCCATCTCTCACATACTCAGCGCCAGAGACACAGGTTCAATCCTGACCTCGGATGCTGTCTATGTGGAGTTTGCACGTTCTCCCTGTGACCACGTGGGGTTTTTTCCAGGAGCCCAGATTTCATGTTCATAATTAACAGGAACAGAATTAGGCCATTCGGCCCATCAAGTCGACTCCGCCATTCAATCATGGCTGATCTATCTTCCTCTCTCAACCCTGCCATTCTCCTGCCTTCTCCCCGTTACTCCTGACGCCCGTACTAATCAAGAATCTATCTATCTCTGCCTTAAAAATACCCACTGACTTTCCCTCCCATATAAAGACGTACAGGTGTGTAGGTCTGTAAATTGCCCCTAGTATCTAGTGAGTGAATGTGAGTGGGAAAGCATAGAACTAGTGTGAACGGGTGATCGATGGTCAGCTTGGACTCAGTGGGGCCAAAGGGCCTGTGTCCATGCTGTAACTTTCAATCAAAAAATGATTTGGACGTAAGGAATGAGCTGCCAGAGGAGGTAGTTGAGGCTGGGACTATCCCAGCATTTATGAAACATTCAGTTAGACAGGTAACATAGAAACATAGAAACATAGAAATTAGGTGCAGGAGTAGGCCATTCGGCCCTTCGAGCCTGCACCGCCATTTAATATGATCATGGCTGATCATCCAACTCAGTATCCCGTACCTGCCTTTTCTCCATACCCTCTGATCCCCTGGGCCACAAGGGCCACATCTAACTCCCTCTTAAATATAGCCAATGAACTGGCCTCAACTACCCTCTGTATAAGAAAGAACTGCAGGTGCTGGTAAAAATCGAAGGTAGACACAAGATGCTGGAGTAACTCAGCGAGACAGGCAGCATGGATCGGACAGGTTTGGAGGGATATGGACCAAACTCGGGCAGGTGGGACTAGTGTAGCTGGGACATGTTGGCTGGTGTGGGCATGAAGTTGGGCCGAAGGGCCTGTTTCCACGTTGTATCACTATGACTCTTTATGAATCTTTGACAATGTGTTAAACATTTAGTCTCTATCATCTTAAAATGTTCAGAAAATGATGTGGAAAAGGAATTTAACTATTAATTGCTGCCACTGACCTCGGCTCATTCTTGGATACAATTCAAAATGTTCCCCACTTACTCTCCTTTCAACAAACCCCTGTCCCCAGAGTATTAAGCAATGTTCACAGGAAGCAAAGAAGGATTTGTAATGTTATGGATTTAATGGAGTTCGTGTCTTAATTTCAGTTTTGTTTTTCTTGACGCATTCCTATTGGAAAGTGGAACATGTAACATTGCAGCAGCAGGAACAGGCACCTTCGGCCCACAATGTCCGTGCCGAATCTAATGCCAAGTCAAACTGATCTCCACTGTCTGCGTGTGATTCACATCCATCCGTTCCCTGCATATCCCTTTGTCTATCGAAACGCCCCTTAGACGCCACCATCGGCTCAAGGCCTAGAGTCATGGAGCGATACAGCGTGGAAACATGCCCTTCGGCCCAACTTACCCACACCGGCAAACATGTCCCAGCTACACTGATCCTACCTGCTCGAGACTGGATAGACTCGGCTTGTACTCGCTAGAATTTAGAAGATTGAGGGGGGGATCTTAGAGAAACGTACAAAATTCTTAAGGGGTTGGACAGGCTAGATGCAGGAAGATTGTTCCTGATGTTGGGGAAGTCCAGAACTAGGGGTCACAGTTGAAGGATAAGGGGGAAATCCTTTAGGACCGAGATGAGAAAAACATTTTTCACGCAGAGAGTGGTGAATCTCTGGAACTCTCTGCCTCAGAAGTAAGTTGAGGCCAGTTCATTGGCTATATTTAAGAAGGAGTTAGATGTGGCCCTTGTGGATAAGGGGATCAGGGGGTTTGGAGAGAAGGCAGGTACAGGATACTGAGTTGGATGATCAGCCATGATCATATTGAATGGCGGTGCAGGCTCGAAGGGCCAAATGGCCTCTACTCCTGCACCTATTTTCTATGTTTCTATGTTTCTATCTGTGGTGCTGCAAGGCAGCAACTCTACCGCTGAGCCACCATCCCACCCGATAATGTCTAATGGCATAATTCTGCTGCTTGATTTTATGAACATGAACTTATCGAGCTTTATAAGGTGATGAGAGGAATAGATCGGGTAAATACACAGTGATTCGGCCTGAGTAGGGGAATCGAGGACCAGAGGACATAGGTTTTAAGATGAGGGGGAAAGATTTAATAGGAACCTGAGGGGTAACTTTTCACACAAAGGCTGGTGGGTGTATGGAACGAGCTGCTAGAGGAGGTAGTTGAGGCTGGGACTATCCCACCGTTTGAGTCTCGTTGTCTGTAACTAATTGTCACACAGCTAACAATGGCCTGTTTCCTTTATCATCGTTACTTTATTGCATTTCTTTCATGCATTTAGAGTAATTGAGTGATACAGTGTGGAAACAGGCCCTTCAGCCCAACTCGCCCACACTGGCCAACAATGTCCCAGCTGCACTAGTCCCACCTGCCTGCATTTGATCCATATCCCTCCAAACCTCTCCTATCCATGTACCTGTCTAACTGTTTTTGAAATGTTGGGATAGTCCCGGCCTCAACTATCTCCTCTGGCAGCTCGTTCCATACGCCCACCACCCTTTGTGTGAAAGAGTTACCCCCTCAGATTCCTATTAAATCTTTTTCCCCTTCACCTTGAACCAATGCAGATGATGCAAAGCTGGGTGGCAGTGTGAACTGTGAGGAGGATGCTATGAGAATGCAGGGTGATTTGGACAGGTTGGGTGAGTGGGCAGATGCATGGCAGATGCAGTTTAATGTGGATAAATGTGAGGTTATCCACTTTGCTAGCAAAAACAGGAAGGCAGATTATTATCTAAATGGTGTCATGTTGGGAAAGTGGGAAAAACAATGGGATCTGGGGGATCCTTGTTCATCAGTCAATGAAAGTAAGCATGCAGGTACAGCGGGCAGTGAAGAAAGCGAATGGCATGTTGGCCTTCATAACAAGAGGAGTTGAGTATAGGAGCAAAGAGGTCCTTTTGCAGTTGAACAGGGCCCTAGTGAGACCACACCCAGAGTATTATGTGCAGTTTTGGTCTCTAAATTTGAGGAAGGGCAATCTTGCTATTGAGGGAGTGCAGCGTAGGTTTACAAGGTTAATTCCCGGGATGGCGGGACTGTCATATGCTGAGAGAATGGGGTGGCTGGGCTTGGATACTCTAGAGTTTAGAAGGATGAGAGGGTATCTCATTGAAACATATAAGACTGTTAAGGGTTTGGACACGCTAGAGGCAGGAAACATGTTCCCGATGTTGGGGGAGTCCAGAACCAGGGGCCACAGTTTAACAATAAGGGGTAAGCCATTTAGAACGGAGACGAGGAAACACTTTTTCACACAGAGAGTTGTGAGTCTGTGGAATTCTCTGCCTCAGAGGGTGATGGAGGCCGGTTCACTGGATACTTTCAAGAAAGAGCTAGATGGGGCTCTTAAAGATAGCAGAGTCAGGGGAAATGGGGAGAAGGCAGGAACGGGGTACTGATTGGGGGATGATCGAGCATGATCACATTGAATGGCGGTGCTGGCTCGAAGGGCCGAATGGCCTACTCCTACACCTATTGTCTATTGAGTCATAGAGTGATACAGCTTGGAAACAGGCCCTTCGGCGCAACTTGCCCACACCGGCCAACTTGTGACAGCTACACTGGTCCTCCCTGACCGGATCTGTGGTGCTACAAGGCAGCAACTCTACCGCTGAGCCACCATCCCACCCGATAATGTCTAATGGCATAATTCTGCTGCTTGATTTTATGAACATGAACTTATCGAGCTTTATAAGGTCATGAGAGGAATAGATCGGGTAAATGCACAGCGATTCAGCCAGAGTAGGGGAATCGAGGACCAGAGGACATAGGTTTAAGATGAGGGGGAAAGATTTAATAGGAACCTGTGGGGTAACTTTATCACACAAAGAGTGGTGGGTGTATGGAACGAGCTGCCAGAGGAGGTAGTTGAGGCAGGGACTATCCCAACATTTGAGTCTCATTGTCTGTAACTAATTGTCACACAGCTAACAATGGCCTGTTTCATTTATCATCGTTGCTTTATTGCATTTCTTTCATGCATTTAGAGTCATACAGCGTGGAAACAGGCCCTTCGGCTAACAATGTCCCAGCTACATTAGTCCAACCTGCCTGCGTTTGGTCCATATCCCTCCAAACCTGTCCTATCCATGTCCCTGCCCAACTGTTTTTGAAATGTTGGGATAGGCCAGAGAACTACCTCCTCTGACAGCTCACTCCATACACCCACCACCCTTTGTGAGAAAAAGGTTACCCCTCAGGTTCCTATTTCCTTCACCTTAAACCTATGTCTTTGATTCAACTACTCTGGGCAAGAGACTGTGCATCTACCAGATCCTCTCATGATTTTATACACCTCTATAAGATCTGCCACCACCACCCCTGGCAGTGCGTTCCAGGCACCCACCACTCTCTGTATAAAAACACTTGCCCTATACATCTCCTTCAAACCTTATCCCTCCCACCTTAAAGCTATGTCCTCTAGTCCCTGGCATTACCATCCTAGGAGAAAGGCTCTGGCTGTCTACCATCTCTAAGCCTCTAAAAACTTTATAATCTAAGGTTTCCCCCTTAGCTTCCAATGCACCAGAGAAAAACCATTTAAGACTATCCAAACTCTCCTCATTGTTTTGGAGTATGGTGTACAATTTTGGTCGCCTAATTATAGGAAGGATGTCAACAAAAAGGAGTCAACAAAATGGAGAGAGTACAGAGGAGATTTACTAGAATGTTGCCTGGGTTTCAGCAACTAAGTTACAGAGAAAGGTTGAACAAGTTAGGGCTTTATTCTCTGGAGCGCAGAAGGTTAAGGGGGGAACTTGATAGAGGTCTTTAAAATGATGAGAGGGATAGACAGAGTTGACGTGGATAAGCTTTTCCCACTGAGAGTAGGGAAGATTCAAACAAGAGGACATGACTTGAGAATTAAGGGACAGAAGTTTAGGGGTAACATTAGGGGGAACTTCTTTACTCAGAGAGTGGTGGCTGTGTGGAATGAGCTTCCAGTGAAGGTGGTGGAGGCAGGTTTGTTTTTATCATTTAAAAATAAATTGGATAGTTATATGGACGGGAAAGGAATGGAGGGTTATGGTCTGAACGCAGGTGTATGGGACTAGGGGAGAATACGTGTTCGGCACGGACTAGAAGGGTCGAGATGGCCTGTTTCCGTGCTGTAATTGTTATATGGTTATATGGTTATATGGTTATTGTTAATGCCGTCTAATCCAGGCAGTGTCATGATTAACCTGCTCTGTCGAAGGGTCTGAAGAAGGGTCTCGACCCGAAACATCACCTATTTCCTTCGCTCCGTAGATGCTGCCTCACCCACTGAGTTTCTCCAGCATTTTTGTCCACCCTCGATTTTTCCAACATCTGCAGTTCTTTCTTAAACCTTCTCTGTACTCTCTCCAAAGCCTGCCTGGAGTTTGCCGAGAGTTGTGGAATCGAGAACCAGAGGTCATAGGTTCGAGGTGATGAGGGGCAAGATTTAACAGGAAGTTGAGGAACAACTTTTACACACGGAGGGTGGTGGGTGTATGAAACGAGCTGCCAGAGGAGGTTGTTGAGGAAACAACAACATTATAACATTTGGACAGGTGCATGATAGAAACATAGAAACATAGAAACATAGAAAATAGGTGCAGGAGGAGGCCATTAGGCCCTTCGAGCCAGCACCGCCATTCATTGTGATCATGGCTGATCGCCCCCTATCAATAACCCGTGCCTGCCTTCACCCCATATCCCTTGATTCCACTAGCCCCTAGAGGTCTATCTAACTCTCTCTTAAATCCATCCAGTGATTTGGCCTCCACTGCCCTCTGTGGCAGGAATTCCATAAATTCACAACTCTCTGGGTGAAAAAGTTTTTTCTCACCTCACTCTTAAATGACCTCCCCTTTATTCTAAGACTGAGTGGCCCCTGGTTCTGGACTCGCACAACATTGGGAACATTTTTCCTGCATCTAGCTTCTCCAGTCCTTTTATAATTGTATTTGTTTCTATAAGATATACCCTCTCATCCTTCTAAACTCCAGTGAATACAAGCCTAGTCTTTTCATCTTTCCTCATATGACAGTCCCGCCAACCCAGGGATCAATCTCATGAATCTTCGCTGCACTGCCTCAATCACAAGGATGTCCTTCCTCAAATTAGGAGATGTTAAGAAGGATATGGGCCAAATGTGGGCAATTGAATTTTTTTAGTTACGTTTAGATTTAGTTTGGTTTGGTTTGGTTTAGTTTAGTTTATAGTTCATACGTGATAGGAGCAGAATTAGGCCATTCGGCGCATCAAGTCTACTCCGCCATTCAATCATGGCTGATCTATCTCTCCCTCCTAACCCCATTCTCCTGCTTTCCCCCCAAAACCTCTGACACCCGTACTAATCAAGAATTGATCAATCACTACTTTAAAAATAGCCATTAACTTGGCCTCAGCAGCCTTGTCTGGCAATGAATTCCACAGATTCACCACCCTCTGACTAAAGACATTTCTCATCTCCTAAAGGAACGTCCTTTAATTCTGCGACTATGATCTCTGGTCCTAGACTCTCCCACTAGTGGAAACATCCTGTCCACATCCACTCCATCCAGGCCTTTAGTTTAGTTTAGTTTGGTGTCACGTGTACTGAGGTACAGTGATAAGCTTTTTTGTTGCGGCTATCCAGTCAGTGGAAAGACTATACATAATTACAATCGAGCCATCCCCACTGTACAGACACAGGATAAAGGGAATAACGTTTAGTGCAAGGTAAAGTCCAGTAAAGTCCGATCAAAGATAGTCCCAGGGATTCCAATATGGTAGACTGGAGGTCAGGTCCGCTCTGTAGTTGGTGATATAACCATATAACCATATAACCATATAATCATATAACAATTACAGCACGGAAACAGGCCATCTCGGCCCTACAAGTCCGTGCCGACACAACTTTTTTCCCCTTAGTCCCACCTGCCTGCACTCATACCATAACCCTCCATTCCCTTCTCATCCATATGCCTATCCAATTTATTTTTAAATGATACCAATGAACCTGCCTCCACCACTTCCACTGGAAGCTCATTCCACACCGCTACCACTCTCTGAGTAAAGAAGTTCCCCCTCATGTTACCCCTAAACTTCTGTCCCTTAATTCTGAAGTCATGTCCTCTTGTTTGAATGCTCCCTATTCTCAAAGGGAAAAGCTTGTCCACGTCAACTCTGTCTATCCCGCTCATCATTTTAAAGACCTCTATCAAGTCCCCCCTTAACCTTCTGCGCTCCAGAGAATAAAGACCTAACTTATTCAACCTATCTATGTAACTTAGTTGTTGAAACCCACGCAACATTCTAGTAAATCTCCTCTGTATGAATCTCCTCATAGGATGGTTCAGTTGCCTGGTAACAGCTGGGAAGAAACTGTCCCTGAATCTGGAGGTGTGCGTTTTCACACTTCTGTACCTCTTGCCCGATGGGAGAGGGGAGAAGAGGGAGTGGCCGGGGTGCGACTGATTTAATTTAGTTTAGTCTAGAGATACAGCAAGGAAACAGGCCCTTCGGCCCACCGAGTCCGCACAACCAGCGATCCCCACATATTCACACTATCCTACACCCACTAGGGGACTATTTACCAGTATGCCCACGCCAGTTAACCTACAAACCTGTACGTCTCTGGAGTGTGAGGGGAAACCGAAGATCTGGGAGAAAAACCCACGCAGGTCACGGGGAGAACGTGCTGACTCCGTACAGACAGCGCCCGTAGTCGGGAACGAACCGGGGTCTCTGGCGGTGAAAACGCTGCAAGGCACCACCATGCCTCACCGGTCCTTGATTATACTGGCGGCCTTGCCGAGGCAGCGTGAAGTGGAGATGCGATGCATGATGGAGGGTCCAGTCCAAGGTGCAACTTTTGGTCAGCATGGAGGAGAAGGGCCGAAGGGCCTGCGTCCGTGCTGTACGGCACCTAATTAAAAGTGATGGCAGGCAGGAGTTGACTCCACAAGGCGTACAGGGGTCGGCCATGAACAGATGTGAACCGCTGGTTACCCACCATCAAGGGATTGCTGGCGCAGATTTACAGGGCCTGACACTGACAAGACGTCTTGTCCCTGAAGTACCGACAATGTCAGGTCTCTGCCCCCTTGTGTGTTCCCAGAGATTGATGTGATGGGTTGCCTTTCTCATATTGCCCTTACGAGTACAGCAGGCTGCTTCCTGCAATAAAATAAATTGCACGCACATATATATAAATTGGAAAACCCTCCTCAAACATAAAAATATATCTCATACAAAAAAAAACTTGCTATTTCATCTTCAAAAGGGCTGGAAAAAAACCGAGGACAACATTTCATTGCAAGAATCAGCGCAGAAACAGGCCATTTGGCCCATCGAGTCCGTGCCGACCAACTGAGTATGTTTAAGGTGGAGATTCCTGATTAGGACATGAAGAGGACATGACTTCAGAATTAAGGGACAGAAGTTTAGGGGTAATATGAGGGGGAACTTCTTTACGCAGAGAGTGGTGGCGGTGTGGAATGAGCTCCCAGTGGAAGTGGTGGAGGCAGGTTCATTGGTATCATTTAAAAATAAATTGGATAGGCATATGGATGAGAAGGGAATGGAGGGTTATGGTACGAGTGCAGGCAGGGGGGACTAAGGGGAAAAAAATTTGTTCGGCATGGACTTGTAGGGCCGAGATGGCCTGTTTCCGTGCTGTAATTGTTATATGTTATATATATTAACAAGGGTGTCAGTGGTTAAGGGGACTAGGCAGGAGAGGGGGGTTGAGCGGGAATGTGGGATCAACAGACTATTTCTGTAGGTGTAGGAAGGAACTGCAGGTGGTGGTTTAAACCAAAGATAGACACTATCTCTCTACATCACCGGCTATATCGCTCGTTTCCCTTTCCCCCGAATCTTAGTCTGAAGTCTCGACCCGAAACGTCACCTATTCATTTTTTCCAGAGATGCTGCCTGACCCGCTGAGTTACTCCAGCTTTTTGTGTCTATCTTCGACTATTTCTGTACAATTTCTGTACAAGGCTTCGGAAGTTTGGCATGCCCCCCGACATATCTCATCAACTTCTACAGATGCAACATTGAAAGCATTTTATCGGGATGCATCGAAGCTTGGTTTGGGAACAGCTTCATCCAAGCCCCGCGTGAAATTGCAGCGAATTGCGGACGCAACCCAGACCATCACACAAACCAACCTCCCTTCCATTGACTCCATCTACACCTCACGCTGCCTCGGCAAGGCCAGCAGCATCATCAAGCACCCTGCCCACTCCCTCTTCTCCCCTCTCCCATCGGGCAAGAGGTACAGAAGTGTGAAAACGCACACACCTCCAGATTCAGGGACAATTTCTTCCCAGCTGTTATCAGGCAACTGAATCATCCTACCACAACTAGAGAGCAGGTCCTGACCTACTATCTACCTCATTGGAGACCCTCGGACTATCCTTGATTGGACTTTACTGGCTTTACCTTGCAGTAAACGTTATTCTATACCCTGTAAACGGCTCAATTGTAATCATGTATTGTCTTTCCGCTGACTGGTTAGCATGCAACAAAAGCTTTTCACTGTACCTCGGTACACGTGACAATAAACTAAACTGGACTGAATTCCTGAATGATTTTGTTAATAGGTAATTTTCGGGTTCGTCAAGCTCTCGAGTGGAAAGGTAAAGCCGGCCAAGCAAAGCACTTATTAAAAAATTGCTTTTGGCAGTCAGGCATGTGTGATATTTACTGTCTCTCCCTCGAGTCCATCACCATTAGAGTCAATCATAGCAGCCTGGAAATTTCCTCCCGCCGTGCCCTGACTTGTTGCCTTAACATCGGCACAAATCCCAGACCAATCATCAAATCTCCATCCAAATTTACTAAAGACAATTAGGTCCTCCGAAGGAAATTCTTGCTTGGTACTGAAGGAAATTCTTGCTTAATACTAAAGGGAAATCTTGATTAGTACTAAAGGGAAATCTTGCTTAGTACCAAAGGAAATTCTTGCTTAGTACTAAAGGAAATTCTTGCTTAGTACTAAAGGAAATTCTTGCTTAGTACTAAAGGAAATTCTTGCTTAGTACTAAAGAAAATCTTGCTTAGTACTAAAGGAAATTCTTGCTTAGTACTAAAGGGAAATCTTGATTAGTACTAAAGGAAATTCTTGCTTAGTACTGAAGGAAATTCTTGCTTAGTACTAAAGGGAAATCTTGATTAGTACTAAAGGAAATTCTTGCTTAGTACTTTCTTGATTAGTACTGAAGGAAATTCATGATGCAAAATCATGATGCAACTTGAACATGATGAAGGAATGCAAATTCAACATGAGAGGAATAGTTCGGAGAGATGCACATATTATTATTATTATGATTATGATTATGATTATTATTATTATTATTATTATTATTAAACTACTGTTGTTTGTTTATTGTGTATGTGTGTGTATGTGTATATATATATATATATATATATATATATATATTAATATCTTAGACCCCTTTCAGTCATGGGTGTCTCCAGGATGCTATTCCCTATATGGAGGACGCCTGTGCGTGACTTTGTTTAACGTGGGGAGACTGGTGCACAGACAGCCACCCCACGGTCCTTGACAGATCTGGGTCAGGATCCAGTGGCATGGAGTCCAAGACGACCGGAGACCCTTTTCTGCTGCAGCCTTCATCCGCCTTCCCAGCCGTTGTGACGCTCCACTAAGGTCAGCCATCGTCCTCCGCCTGTTCCACTGTTGAGGTCTTGGTTGGATTGCTCTTTGTCAGGGACCTCCCCCTCGACCTTACCGCCATGGGTGGCCCTACCAGGAGCGTAGCTCCAGACGGCATCGCTCTCAGGATCTCAGGTCCACACAAGCTTCTCCACCATGACAAGGTGACAATCCACGGAGAAGATATGTATATATATATTATATCTATTATATTGTATATCTATGTGTGTGTGTGTCCTTGTGAGTGTGTGTATATACATACACTGAAACAAAAGATCTCTCGTCTATTATATTGTTTACAGTGTACTATGTTTACATATTCTGTTGTGCTGCAGCAAGCGAGAATTTTACTTTGGAGTCACATGAGTGACTACGTGAAGAACCCGTCCAGCACGCATGCGTGGCATGAGCGTTCACGCAGATGCAACAGCGACGAACGGGAGTACGGGCGCTCCCGCTACAAGCCTGAAGGAACGGACCGTTAGGCAAGTACTTACCCACAGGTTCGAATTCACTACTTTGCTTCTCTTCGTTGCTCCAGGGGAACTGGAGACGGCAAAGCAGAACAGAAGGAAACCTCCCCCGTTCGACTCCAGGGAAGGAGCGTTCCGTCAGTGGAGGGGGCGAGAGGTGGCACATAGACCGCACACGCTGCGGTCCACAGTCAGGGTACTGAGCCGATGCCCAGTCCGCTAACAGCTGTCTGACCAACAGCAGCGGACTGGAGGGAAACTCAAAAACCGGCCGGTAACCCCTGCATACTCCCGACAAGGAAACTCGCCTCCAGAGAACCGCAGAAATGCCGCCCGAAAACGGCAGGCAGCCTCCAGAGCAAAGTCAGCAACCAAACCTCGGGCTGGAGACAGACACGGAAGATGGAACCGGCACTTCAAACTACCGCCCGAGAGCAAGTAAGTGTCTGTTCTCCAAGCCTAGAGTAAGGTCATGGAGTAAAAAACTCCAGCGAGACTTGCCTCGGGAGCTGGGGCAAGCTCGCCAAGGGAGCATAACACTCCCGCTCCAGTGCACTAACAGCACTGGCCATCTCCCTTATCGTGGGATCGATGGCGACCAGGGCTGGGCTGGTCAAGAAGAGGGGTCACTGGCTGAACAACATCGGGAGTATGCTTGAGGTACAGGATCAGGAAGAGCTGCTGGGTGTGGCCGCTATGTGGCTCCACCACTAGCGAGATGGCTTTTCAGTCTAAACTGATGGCCAGCTTACTACCTGTCTTTCCAAAAAACCTCTCCAAGACAGGTAGTCATGAGGTGTTGGATTTCATCACACCTCCCCAAAATTGCATTTACTCCAAAGTGCCCACCATTATTGGCGGGGTACATTGAGCAGGGCATTTAAAAACCCAAATATCTTAAATTGCATTTGATGCCCCTGACGTCGGCGATCATTTTCACATGCTCATTCCAGAGGGGCAGGGTAGTATGGCAAAACA
The DNA here is from genome assembly GCF_028641065.1 of Leucoraja erinaceus. Lineage (NCBI taxonomy): Eukaryota > Metazoa > Chordata > Chondrichthyes > Rajiformes > Rajidae > Leucoraja > Leucoraja erinaceus. Next base: position 581,780 of record NC_073425.1, read on the forward strand.
CCTGACCCTACTGTTCAACACAGTATGCTCCGCAACTTCTCAAAGGGAGTCATAAAACCTGCCCTCAACCTAAAAAATTCACAGGACTGTGAGAACGCCGACCTCACAACCACGACCTCACAAGTTACCAAGATATTCGGCATCAAGAGGGCAGGGCCTGGAATGAGCACCACACAAAACCAGACAGCAGTACCTCCACGCGTCCACCAGTAGGCGTCTACTTAATAGTACTGGTGAAAGCTCGGGGCCCGCATGCCAACCCCCGTAAGCCCTTTCAGGCCAGGGTCCAGAGCGGGCCCCATGGAAAATGCTCCACCCCCCCAACAACACCATCCCTACAGACAAGGAACCAGAAACCGAAGAAATGAACACACCACTAAACAACAGTGAAGACAGATAAGTATGGCTCCTACCATCACATAAATGGTGAAGGGTTTGTACTAACGGGGGCGGGGAGGGGGGAATCACACCTGGGTTGGGAACATGAACAACTATCACACTTGGTAGTTATATACCAAAAGTATTCAAGGAAAAAAATTGAATTAGGAAACTTGCCACCAGTTCAGCATGCACTCCAAAGGGGTCTACCCTCCCACTAAAAAAGAACATGAGGGACTAGCTAACTGGAGAAGATATACAAAGGGGTCATAAAGAAGTCTAATATCGACCTTTGGTACCAACAAACCCAAGATGGTGAATGTCGCACCATCATTGACTTAACCACTTGAGTATTTTCACCAGGTATACACACTTTATGGAAACTTGTAACTGCTAACCATGGATTTCCTAGGATACTTTATGGTAGACATCAACTTAAAAGATGCATACTATTCAGTACCCATTCACAAAAGATCTTCGGAGATACCACAATTTTCCTGGATGGGGTAACTATGGCAATATAAATTATTGACAATGGCTAATATGAGCCAAAACTGTTTACCAAGATATTCAAACCAGCCCTGACACTATTAAGGAACATATCGTCATGGCATGTCTCTATGATATTAACGACAGACAAAACCATGGAAATAGCTAAATCAGCAGCATTAGCTACTAAAACTTATTTAACCTGGGTTCTGTCATACAATCCAGATAGATCTACGTTGACACCATCCACAACTATGGACTATCTGGTGCTCAATTAACTCTACCCACTCATCTATAACATTGCCAAAAGGAGAGTCAGCGTATGGCACAACCTGTAACAATTAATGGTATCAATCAACCAACCATTCAACAAGTGGCAAGAGTAATTGGGAATTAGTAGCGGCATTACTAGCTACTTAACTTGAACATTTCCATTAGAGCTAAGGTGCTAGTGTTAAACAAGATAACCCATACCCAGAACATGGTGGCAAATGGACTAATCTGGAGTGGTCGTCACTACAGACACTGGGCATAAAACCTAGTTGGAAATATTAATAATAATAATAATAAATTGAATTTATATTGTGCTTTTCAAGGACAAAGTCGCTTTACAAGGCAAGGCAAACAAAAAACAAAAACATAGAAACATAGAAACATAGAAAGTAGGTGCGAGAGTAGACCACCAGGTCCGTCGAACCCGCACCGCCATTCGCTCATGGCTGAACACTAAACAGACACACTTACCCACAAACAGTAGACACAAGACACAGAACACAAGACACTACCCTCCCCCTTATACCGCTATCACCCCTCTCCACCCCAAGAACCTCGTGATTTCCTGGGGGAGGCAAAAAAACGGATAAAAACCCAGGTCCAATTCGGGAAAAAAATCCGGGAAATTCCTCTCCGACCCCAATCCAGGCGATCGACACTTGTCCAGGAGATCACTCAGGTCTTACTATACTAACCATACCTAGGTCCATATCCCTGCCCTCTCCCCGTAGCCCCTTATCCCCTTGGCAGCTAAAAAACCATCTATTTTAGTCTTAAATATATTTAAAGTTTCAAGTAAAACAAAAATAAAAACAAAACAAAACAAAACAAAACAAAACAAAACAAAACACGAACAAGAACACAAGAGGCAATAACAGACGGAGAAGTGGCGAACAAACAGCGCCAGCGTCCTCTCCGTGCAGCGTCCTTTCAGCTAAAACATAACAATAATAAAGATCTTTAACATAAAAACATCCCCCCCACTATGGTTCCCACCATGAGGGAAGGCACAAAGTCCAGTCCCCATCCCCAGTTCACCCATAGTCGGGCCTATTGAGGCCTCCACAGTTGCCTCTACGGAGGCCCGATGTTCCTGGCCGATCTAGCCAGTTGATGGTGCTCCGGCGTCGGGAGAGTCCTCTCAGCGGCCTGGGAACCCTGGAACGGCCGCCTCCTTACCGGAGACCGCGGCTTCTGAAGCCAACAAGGCCGTGCCGGTTGGAGCACTTCCACTGGCGATCTCGTCGCGAGATCCCAGGCTCCCGGTGTAAAGTTCGGCGCCGCCGCCCGCGGCTGGCCACTCCACAGTCCCGCAGCTCCGCGATGTTTTTTCTCGGCAGTTCTTTAGCTCACCGGAGCTCCAGCGCGGCGACCCGGGCAAGGCATCGCCCGCTCCGCTCCGCGACGGCGCTCCAGCGCTGTGCCGCCACCGAAGCCGAGGTTCTGGGCGGTCCCCGACAGGAAAACGCCGCTCCAGGCCCCTGCTGGTAGGCCGCGAGGACGGGTCAACGGTGCAGCCCGGAGAAAAGCTGCCTCTCCGACCAGGTAGGGACCCTAGAAAGAAGTTTTCCCCCCTTCCCCCCCCCCCCCCCCCCCCGCACATAAAAAAAGTCTAGACCTCCTAAAAACAAAACACTAAAACTCACTAAAAATTTTTAAAAAGAGTAAAAAAGACGGACAGCTGCTAGCTAGGCAGCCATACACAGGACGGCGCCCCCTATCCCTTGAGTACGTTCTATGGGTAAAAGCATATTGTTCAGTAGTGCACCATTTTGCATGTTTGTTTATAAATTAACAACATCACAGTGGTGGCATATACCAAACCACTTGGGAGGAATAAAATCGATATCATGTGACAATTTATTTAACAATTGGTAACCGTATGTCGTCAAACATATTCGACCATCAGCAACTTATCTACCAGGTGAGCTAAATACTGTAAACAGACATATTAAACCAAAGTATTTGTTGAAATTACAAAGCAATATGGAACACCAGATATCGATTTCCTTGTATTCCAATTGAATCACCACGTACCGATGTATGTCGCATGAAACCAGACTTTGAGGCAGCGGCAATGGATACATTCCCGCTGAACTGGGGGGGGGGGATCTAATCTCTATGTTCTCCCCTTTTCTACCCCATCGGTCAGGTACTACGGCCTCATCAGTCGTGTACTACGCAAAATACAGATGGACTCTGCTTCAGGTATTTTGATAGTACCCGACTAACCTACACAGCCATGGTTCCCAGTGGTCCTCAACATGGTCATCAAAACCCTAATGATTTCCCAATAGCCCAGACTTATCAACTCACCCAGCTTCAGGCATAAGCCACCCATGCCACGATAAATTAAACTACTGGGTTGCAGATTTGGAAAAGACCATTACTGGGCCTGGGTTGCAGAATTGGGAAGACCACTGCTGGGCCTGGATTTGTCAGACAGCACTATCGACACGATGACAGCATCCCATCGCATATCCACTAGGGAACATACTTGGCGAACATCAAGAAGTGGGAAGATACTGTTCAAATACAGGAACTACATATTCAACTACAACAAAACCTGTACTGGAGTTCCTGGTAGGTCTTCACCACAATGAAGGACTCAGTTACTGCGCCATCAACACAGCCAGAAGTGCTCTGTCAGCCTACTTAACTCAGGCACCAGGACAACAGGCCATAGGGTACCACCCACTGGCGATCAAATTCAGGAGAGGCATATTCAACTCTAATCCCCCAGACCTAGGTACTCCCAAATCTGGGATGTCAGTGTGGTCCTGACGTACCTTAGGGGATGGTCACCAGCCAGGTCCCTCACCCTGGAACAGCCCACCCTGAAGACGGTCATGCTGATGGCCTTGTCTCAGCACAAAGAGTCCAGTTCCTCCATCTACTACGATTGGACAATATGGTTTACTAGACCGTGTTACATTTACCATTCAGGGGCTGGTCAAACAGATCAGGCCAGGAACATCAGGTCTAGTCTTGGAATTCCAGGCATACCCACCTGAACCACGGTTATGTGCCATGACCCACTTATTGAACTACATCGACACAATAAGAAATCCCCGAGGGAGAGAAAAAGCCTTATGGGTCAGCCACAAGAAACCTCATGGTCGGGTGACGAGCCAAACTATCTCAAGATGGCTCAAGCAGGTACTGGGAGCTGCTGGAGTAAATACTAACGTGTATAAATCTTACTCCACCAGGGCAGCATCCACATCGGTGACTAAGAGGATGGACGTGCCCATGGACCACATCCTGGCTACAGCGGGGTGGTCTAGGGAGAAAACGTTCCAAACTTTTTATAACAAGACGCTGGCAGAACCTGTATCGTTTGCAGAAAAAGCATTAGAATCTGCAAATATATAATTTAAGCCCGGGGGAGCATTTTGGTCTTGTTATTGTTAATAACACCATTATTGTGATTTACAAACAGATTCATGGTTGATTACGATAACATACTTCCTCCCTTGAAAGACGTCGGCAGCGCGTGAAGTATGAACTGTTACACGGTTTGAAATCACAGAGCTTTAAAATCTTCACGTAGTCACTCTGAAGTAAAATAGTAAGATTAAACGAGAACTTACCAGTTCGAAGTTTGATCTGTATTTTATGAGGAGTTACGATGAGGGATTACGTGCCCTCCGCTCCCACCCTCAATTATAGAGATCAACTGGTGTTTAAGTTCTCCTTTTCTTTACTATGTTTATTTCAATTATTGTGTCTTCTGTGATTCCACACCGCTGCTTTGAAGTACGTCGCGCATGCGTGCTGGACGGGTTCTTCACGTAATCCCTCATCGTAACTCCTCATAAAATACAGATCAAACTTTGAACTGGTAAATTCTCGATTAATCTTACTATTTTATCGCTCTATCTGGGACACATGACAATAAAACACTCTTGACCCTTGACTCTTTCTTGCCTAGAGTAGGTGAATCGAGGACCAGAGGACACACGTTCAAGGTGAAGGGGGAAAGATTTAATAGGAATCCGAGGAGTCATTTTTTCACAAAGAAAAGGCTGGTGGGTGTGTGGAACAAGCTGCCAGAGGAGGTAGTTGAAGCTGGGAATATCGGAATGTTTAAGAAACAGTTTGACAGGTACAGGTATGTACTTAATCTATGAACCAGTGTTGTATAACATTAGTACCTCCACCAATGTAAAGCACTTTGGTCAACGAGAGTTGTTTTTTAAATGTGCTATAGAAATGCTATTGGCAAAGGTTTGTTATTGTCTCATGTGTCATTAAATCAGATCCTACTGTACTTGAGTGTAATCAGCCCATAACCATATAACCATATAACAATTACAGCACGGAAACAGGCCATCTCGACCCTTCTAGTCCGTGCCGAACACGTATTCTCCCCTAGTCCCATACACCTGCGCTCAGACCATAACCCTCCATTCCTTTCTCGTCCATATAACTATCCAATTTATTTTTAAATGATAAAAACGAACCTGCATCCACCACCTTCACTGGAAGCTCATTCCACACAGCCACCACTCTCTGAGTAAAGAAATTCCCCCTCATGTTACCCCTAAACTTCTGTCCCTTAATTCTCAAATCATGTCCCCTTGTTTGAATCTTCCCTACTCTCAGTGGGAAAAGCTTATCCACGTCAACTCTGTCTATCCCTCTCATCATTTTAAAGACCTCTGTCAAGTCCCCCCTTAACCTTCTGCGCTCCAAAGAATAAAGCCCTAACTTGTTCAACCTAATAACTAAGCACAATTAAGTATAATTACCTGGTTTTGTGCATTTTTTATTATTTGTACGTGTACCGAGGTGCAGTGAAAACCTTTTTCTTTGCGGGCTTTCCAGTCAGCGGAGAGACAAGAAAAATGAAACAGGATGTATATCGGATGTTAGAGGATGTGTCCACTAATGGGAGAGTCTAGGACTAGAGGACACAGCCTCAGAATTAAACAACGTTCCTTTAGGAAGGAGATGAGGAGGAATTTCTTTAGCCAGAGGGTGGTGAATCTGTGGAATTCATTGCCACAGAAGGCTGTGGAGGCCAAGTCAGTGGACATTTTTAAGGCAGAGACAGATAGATTCTTGAATAGTACGAGTGTCAGAGGTTATATGGTTATGGGGAGAAGGCAGGAGAAACTGCTTTCTGCCGGTGGAGGCCGGTTCTCTGGATGCTTTCAAGAGAGAGCTAGATAGGGATTTTAAAGATAGTCAGGGGATATGGGGAGAAGGCAGGAACGGGGTAATGATTGGGGATGATCAGCCATGATCACATTGAATGGTGGTGCTGGCTCGAAGGGCCGAATGGCCTACTCCTGCACCTATTGTCTATTGTCTATTGTCTGTTGAATGGGGTTGAGAGGGAGAGATAGAACAGCCATGCTTGAATGGCAGAGTAGACTTGATGGGCCAAATGGCCTAATTCTGCTCCTACCACTTATGATCCTATAACGATAGATGGGCTGAATGGTCTTTGCAATGGCTGGCGTTCTTTCTCTCTCCTCTGCGGTGTGGATTGAAAGACTGAGAGTGGTGAGCGCTTGGCTCTTGGGCCCCTGACTACACATCGCAGCTTTGACGAGTGTTTAAAGACTGGCCTAATGATGTTTTAACAGGGTCTCTGGGTGGCCAGTGAACACTAACATGAGAGCTTTCGTTTCCTGACCAGACAGTCTGGTGGAATTGTTAGACAGAGTGCCGTGGAGTGGTGAAGGCTTCCGCTCCCACAGTGGATAAAACAGGCGGGCAGACAAGTTGGGCTAAGCCTTGTCATCATCGTCAAGTGTTATCACGCTCGGCACTTTCGGGCAGTCACGGTGGCTCAGCGGTAGAGTTGCTGCCTAACAGCGAATCCAGCACCGGAGACCCGGGTTCGATCCCGACTACGGGCGCTGTCTGTACGGAGTTTGTACACTCTTCCCGTGACTCGCGTGGGTTTTCACCGAGATCTTCGGTTTCCTCCCACACTCCAAAGACGTACAGGTTTGTCGGTTAATTGGCTTGGTGTAAATGTAAAAATTGTCCCTAGTGGGTGTGGGATAGTGTTAATGTGCGGGGATCGCTGGTCGGCGCGGACCCGGTGGGCTGAAGGGCCTGTTTCCACGCTGCATCACTAAACTCAACTAAACTTTGCCCTTTGATCACCCAGAGTATTGAGTATAGAAGTTGCGAGGTCATGTTGCAATTGTACAAGACGTTGGTGAGGCCGCATTTAGAGCATTGAAGGTAGACAAAAATGCTGGAGAAACTCAGTGGGTGAGGCAGCATCTATGGAGCAAAGCAAATAGGCAATGTTTCAGGCCGAAACGCTTCATCAGTCTTGACCTGAAACGTTGCCTATTTCCTTCGCTGCCTCACCCGCTGAGGTACAGAAGTGTGAAAAAACACTCCATCTTTGGCTGCAACCTTCCCTCCATTGACGAACTGTACACTGCAAGGGCCAGGAAGAGAGCGGGCAAGATCATCTCTGACCCCTCTCACCCTGGCCACAAACTCTTTGAATCACTTCCCTCTGGAAGGCGACTCCGGACTGTCAAAGCGTAGTTGCTCCAATCAACAGCCAAAAATCTGTAGCCTCCCTTTGATCTGATATTTTGTTGGTTCACATGCTTGACCAATGGTGTTTTATCATTAATGTTTTATTATTATTATTAATGTTTAGTGCTTTATGTATCATTCCTAACTGTCACTGTATGTCATGTTGTTACTTGTGAGCGGAGCACCAAGGCAAATTCCTTGTATGTGAATTATTTGGCCAATATACATACTTACTTACTTATTTACTTTAATCTGACTGTTCTGGACTTATCTTGCAATAAACATTATACCTGTGCCTGTAAACTGTGGTACGACTTAATTGTAATCGTGTACTGTCTTTCCGCTGACTGGATAGCACCCAATGAAAACGCTTCTCGCTGTACCCTTGATACACATGACAATAAACAAAACTAGACCAGGACTCGATGGGCCGAATGCCCTCATTGTGCTCTGATGACTTGTGAATTTATGAACATGAAAATGTTGGGGGAGGGGTAGGGCTGGAGGAAGGGGTTTCAACAACTAAGTTACAGAGATAGGTTGAATAAGTTAGGTCTTTATTCTCTGGAGCGCAGAAGGTTAAGGGGGGACCTGATAGAGGTCTTTAAAATGATGAGAGGGATAGACAGAGTTGATGTGGACAAGCTTTTCCCTTTGAGAATAGGGAAGATTCAAACAAGAGGACATGACTTCAGAATTAAGGGACAGAAGTTTAGGGGTAATATGAGGGGGAACTTCTTTACGCAGAGAGTGGTGGCGGTGTGGAATGAGCTCCCAGTGGAAGTGGTGGAGGCAGGTTCATTGGTATCATTTAAAAATAAATTGGATAGGCATATGGATGAGAAGGGAATGGAGGGTTATGGTACGAGTGCAGGCAGGTGGGACTAAGGGGAAAAAAATTTGTTCGGCATGGACTTGTAGGGCCGAGATGGCCTGTTTCCGTGCTGTAATTGTTATATGGTTATATGGTTAAGGGGATGTATGTTGTAGTAACAAGGAACTCATGAGAGGACCTAGATCGGGTAGATGGAGGGTTATGGTCTGAGCGCAGGTATATGGGACATGGGGAGAATACGTGTTCGGCACGGACTAGAAGGGTCGAGATGGCCTGTTTCCGTGCTGTAATTGTTATATGGTTATATGGTTATCTTGTTCCATACACCCACCCATACACTGTGTGAAAATGTTACCCCTCAGATTCCTGTTAAATCTTTTCACCTTCACCTTGAACCATGTCCTCTGGTCCTCGATGCCCCTGCTCTGTGCAAAAGATTCTGTGCACCTACCCGATCTATTCCTCTCATGATTTTGTATACCTCTATAAGATCTCCCCTCATCCTCCTGCGCTCCAGGGAATAGAGACCCAGCCTACTCAACCTATTGTATATTTGTTCTACATCTCTCTCTACATCACCATCTATATCTCTCGTTTCCCTTTCCACTGATGCTCAGTCTGAAGAAGGGTCTCCACCCGAAACGTCACCCACTCCTTCTCTCCAGAGATGTTGCCTGAGCCTCTGCGTCACTCCAGCCTTTTGCATCTGTCTTTGGTGTAGACTAGCACCTGTAGTTCCTTCCTGCACGCTCAAAGTATTAACGCACCCTTTGGCTACTTCTGAATATTCCGAAAATTTACAAAGCTCAGGAACGCTCAAAAACTGTTATAAACATCGGAAGTGAAATGGAGAACTTGGAGAAGTGTAAAAATTCTCCAATGAAAGCAAAATACTTCGTTAAACGTGCTTTTGTAGATGCTGCCTCTCAGTTGATAGTCCATCAGCTATTCCCACAGCTCATAGAAACATAGAAACATAGAAATTAGGTGCAGGAGTAGGCCATTCGGCCCTTCGAGCCTGCACCGCCATTCAATATGATCATGGCTGATCATCCAACTCAGTATCCCGTACCTGCCTTCTCTCCATACCCCCTGATCCCCTTTGCCACAAGGGCCACATCTAACTCCCTCTTAAATATAGCCAATGAACTGGCCTCAACTCCCCTCTGTGGCAGAGAGTTCCAGAGATTCACCACTCTCTGTGTGAAAAAGTTCTTCTCATCTCGGTTTTAAAGGATTTCCCCCTTATCCTTAAGCTGTGACCCCTTGTCCTGGACTTCCCTAACATCGGGAACAATCTTCCTGCACCTAGCCTGTCCAACCCCTTAAGAATTTTGTAAGTTTCTATAAGTTCCCCTCTCAATCTCCTAAATTCTAAAGAGTATAAACCAAGTCTATCCAGTCTTTCTTCATAAGACAGTCCTGGCATCCCAGGAATCAGTCTGGTGAACCGTCTCTGCACTCCCTCTATGGCAATAATGTCCTTCCTCAGATTTGGAGACCAAAACTGTACGCAATACTCTAGGTGTGGTCTCACCAAGACCCCAAGGGTAAAGACCATATCTGGGATCAAAGTGCAAGATGTTTTGTCCCAAATTCCATCTGGAATAAAATCCTTTGCTTGATGAAGGGTTTTATATTCATAAGTTCATGTGATAGGAGCAGAATCAGGCCATTCGGCCCATCAAGTCTATTCTGCCATCAATGATGGTTGATCTAGTCTTTTTTCCCACCCTCACCCGACATCAGTCTGAAGAAAGGTCTCGACCCGAAACATCACCTGATCCTTCTCTCCATAGATGCTACCTCACCCGTTGTGTTTCTCCAGCATTTTTGTCCACCACTGATTTTTCCAGCTTCTGCAGTTCTTTCTTAAACATGGCTGATCTATCTCTCCCTCTCAACCCCATTCTCCTGCCTTCTCCCCATAACCCCTGACACTCGCACTAATTAAGAATCTATCCCCGCCTTAAAAATATCCATTGACTTGGCCTCCACAGCCGTCACATGTTTAATCGATAATGTTTTATTATTAATGTTTAATGCTTTGTGTGTCATTCCTAACTTTCACTGTATGTCATGTTGTCACTTGCGGGTGGAGCACCGAGGCAAATTCCTTGTATGTGAACATACTTGGCCAATAAACTTATACATTCATTCTGTGGCAAAGAATTCCACAGATTCACCACTATCTGGCTTAGCGAAATTCATCCTTATCTCGTCCCTAAAGGAACGTCCTTTAATTCTGAGGCTGTGACCTCTGGTCCTAGACTCTCCCACTAGTGGAAACATCCTCTCCACATCCACTCTATCCAGTCCTCCTATCTTGTGTCGCCCGCACTAATCAATATTATAAATTGATAGGCTCATAGTTTGAGGATAGTTCATAAGCTCAGGATTGGTATGTTAGCATTCATAGCGAATGGCATGTTAGCATTCATAGCAAAAGGATTTGAGTATAGGAGCAGGGAGGTTCTACTGCAGTTGTACAGGGTCTTGGTGAGACCACACCTGGAGTATTGCGTACAGTTTTGGTCTCCTAATCTGAGGAAAGACATTCTTGCCATAGAGGGAGTACAGACAAGGTTCACCTGACTGATTCCTGGGATGTCAGGACTTTCATATGAAGAAAGACTGGATAGACTCGGCTTGTACTCTGAATGTGTCTGAACGTGTCCACGAAATCCTGAAATGGGAGGGAGAGGAGCCTGAGGTTGTGGTGCATATAGGTACCAACGACATAGGTAAAAAAAGAGAAGAGGTCCTGAAAGAAGAATTTAGGGAGTTAGGTAGAGAGTTAAGGAGAAGGACTGCAAAGGTAACAATCTCAGGATTACTGCCTGTGCCACGCGACAGTGAGAGTAGGAATGGAGCGAGGTGGAGGATAAATGCGTGGATGAGGGACTGGTGCAGTGGGTATGGATTCAAGTTTCTGGATCATTGGGACTTCTTTTGGGGAAGGTGCGACCTGTACAGAAAAGACGGGTTGCACTTGAACTCGAGGGGGACCAATATCCTGGCGGGGAGATTTGCAAAGGCTACTGGGGAGACTTTAAACTAGTATGGTTGGGGGGAGGGACTCGAATTGGGAAAGCTAGTAGACAGAATATGAGGCAGGAGGCAGAGAAGGGAAGCACTCGGACCCAACATCAAGGGGAGAAAGAAGAAAAAGACAATAAACAGAGAATAAGAGAGGGTGCGTTTCGTAAATGTGAATATTTTAATGCTAGGAGCATTGTAAGAAAGGTGGATGAACTTAGAGCCTGGATAGACACCTGGAAGTATGATGTTGTGGCGATCAGTGAAACATGGTTGCAGGAGGACTGTGATTGGAAACTAAATATTCAAGGATTTCGTTGCTTCATGTGTATCATGAACAGAGGATTGGAGGGGGGCAAGAGGTGGAGGTACATGGGTAAGCAAAACAGAGGCAACAGTGCATTGCTTGTCAGGGAATGATATTACAGCAGTGCTTTGGCAGGATAGATTAGAGGGCTCGGGCTAGGGAGGCTATTTGGGTGGAACTGAGAAGAAATGCAGAAGTATGTGACACAAACCAAAACAATGCACACTCTAATAAAGGGATAGCAACACTTATAGGGGTGTATTATAGACCGCCAAATGGGGAGTGAGAATTGGAAGAGCAAATATGTAAGGAGATAGCAGAGATTAGTAGTAAGCACAAGGTAGTGATTGTGGGAGATTTCAACTTTCCACACATAGACTGGGAAACACATTCTGTAAATGGGCTGGATGGGTTGGAGTTTGTAAAATGTGTGCAGGATAGTTTTTTGCAGCAATACATAGAAGCACCTACTAGAGAAGGGGCGGTGCTGGACCTCCTGTTAGGAAATGAGACGGGTCAGGTGGCAGAGGTATGCGTTGGGGAACAGTTGGGGACCAGTGATCACAATACCATTAGTTTCAATATAATTATGGAGAGGGTCAGAACTGGACCTAGGGTTGAGATTTTTGATTGGAGAAAGGCTAACTTTGAGGAATGCGAAAGGATTTAAAAGGAGTAAATTGGGACATTTTGTTTTTATGGGAAAGATGTGGAAGAGAAATGGAAGACATTTATAGGTGAAATTTTAATAGTACAGAATCTTTATGTCCCTGTCCGGTTGAAAGGAAATAGTAAAAATAGGAAAGATCCATGGTTTTCAAGGGAAATTGGACACTTGGTTCGGAAAAAGAGAGAAATCTACAATAATTGTAGGCAGCATGGAGTAAATAAGATGCTTGAGGAGTATAAAGAATGTAAAAAGAATCTTAAGAAAGAAATTAGAAAAGCTAAAAGAAGATATGAGGTTGCTTTGGCAAGTAAGGTGAAAGTAAATCCAAAAGGTTTCTACAGCTATATTAATAACAAAAGGATAACGAGGGATAAAGTTGGTCCATTAGAGAGTCAGAGTGGACAGCTATCTGCAGAGCCAAAAGAGATGGGGGAGATATTGAACAATTTCTTTTCTTCGGTATTCACCAAGGAGAAGGATATTGAATTATGTGAGGTATGGGAAACAAGTAGAGTAGCTATGGAAACTATGAGATTCAAAGAAGAGGAAGTACTGACACTTTTGAGAAATATAAAAGTGGATAAGTCTCCAGGTCCGGACAGGATATTCCTTAGGACATTGAGGGAAGTTAGTGTAGAAATAGCAGGGGCTATGAGAGAAATATTTCAAATTTCATTAGAAACAGGAATAGTGCCGGAGGATTGGCGTACTGCGCATGTTGTTCCATTGTTTAAAAAGGGGTCTAAGAGTAAACCTAGCAATTATAGACCTGTTAGTTTGATGTCAGTGGTGGGCAAATTAATGGAAAGGATACTTAGAGATAATATATATAAGCACCTGGATAAACAGGGTCTGATTAGGAACAGTCAACATGGATTTGTGCCTGGAAGGTCATGTTTCACTAATCTTCTTGAATTTTTTGAAGAGGTTACTAGGGAAATTGATGAGGGTAAAGCAGTGGATGTTGTATACATGGACTTCAGTAAGGCCTTTGACAAGGTTCCTCACGGAAGGTTGGTTAAGAAGGTTCAATGTTTGGGTATTAATGGTGGAGTAGCAAGATGGATTCAACAGTGGCTGAATGGGAGATGCCAGAGAGTAATGGTGGATGGTTGTTTGTCAGGTTGGAGGCCAGTGACTAGTGGGGTGCCACAGGGATCTGTGTTGGGTCCATTGTTGTCTGTAATGTACATCAATGATCTGGATGATGGTGTGGTAAATTGGATTAGTAAGTATGCAGATGATACTAAGATAGGTGGGATTGTGGATAATGAAGTAGATTTCCAAAGTCTACAGAGAGATTTATGCCAGTTGGAAGAGTGGGCTGAAAGATGGCAGATGGAGTTTAATGCTGATAAGTGTGAGGTGCTACATCTTGGCAGGACAAATCAAAATAGGACGTACATGGTAAATGGTAGGGAATTGAAGAATGCAGGTGAACAGAGGGATCTGGGAATAACTGTGCACAGTTCCCTGAAAGTGGAATCTCATGTAGATAGGGTGGTAGAGAAAGCTTTTGGTGTGCTGGCCTTTATAAATCAGAGCATTGAGTATGGAAGTTGGGATGTAATGTTAAAATTGTACAAGGCATTGGTGAGGCCAATTCTGGAGTATGGTGTACAATTTTGGTCGCCTAATTATAGGAAGGATGTCAACAAAATAGAGAGAGTATAGAGGAGATTTACTAGAATGTTGCCTGGGTTTCAGCAACCAAGTTACAGAGAAAGGTTGAACAAGTTAGGGCTTTATTCTTTGGAGCGCAGAAGGTTAAGGGGGGGACTTGATAGAGGTCTTTAAAATGATGAGAGGGATAGACAGAGTTGACGTGGATAAGCTTTTCCCGCTGAGAGTAGGAACATTCAAAGAAGGGGACATGACTTGAGAATTAAGGGACAGAAGTTTAGGGGTAACATGAGGGGGAACTTCTTTACTCAGAGAGTGGTGGCTGTGTGGAATGAGCTTCCAGTGAAGGTGGTGGAGGCAGGTTCGTTTTTATCATTTAAAAATAAATTGGATAGTTATATGGACGGGAAAGGTATGGAGGGTTATGGTCTGAGCGCAGGTGTATGGGACTAGGGGAGAATACGTGTTCGGCACGGACTAGAAGGGTCGAGATGGCCTGTTTCCGTGCTGTAATTGTTATATGGTTTTATGGTTATATGGTTTATACTCGCTAGATTTTAGAAGATTGAGAGGGGATCTTATAGAAACTTACAAAATTCTTAAGTGTTTGGACAGGCCAGATGCAGGAAGATTGTTCCCGATGTTGGGAAAGTCCAGGACAAGGGGTCACAGCTTAAGGATAAGGGGGAAATCCTTTTGGACCGAGATGAGAAAAAAAAAATTCACACAGACAGTGGTGAATCTCTGGAACTCTCTGCCACAGAAGGTAGTTGAGGCCACAGTTCATTGGCTATATTTAAGAGGGAGTTATATGTGGCCCTTGTGGCTAAAGGGATCAGGGGATATGGGGAGAAGGCAGGGGTGGGATACTGAGTTGGATGATCAGCCATGATCACATTGAATGGCGGTGCAGGCTCGAAGGGCCTAATGGCCTACTCCTGAACCTATTTTCTATGTTTCTATGTTTCTAGTATTGAACTTGGGTCTCTGGCGATGTGAGGTAGTGGCTCTAACAGCTGGGCCATGCTGGAATATTGTAAATGTTCTATTTTAAATATTTCTCTTCTGGTTAAATGACATCATGCCTTGTTGTCACCTTACACCACTGTTGACTTTTATTTCAGAATCCCAGCATCTGCAGTCTGTTTGTGATGTATCCTCATTGTTGTTTTAGTTTAGTTTGGTTTAAAGATACAGAGCGGAAAACAGGCCCTTCTGTCCAGTGAATACACACCGACTAGCGATCCCTGTCTCTTCTTCTGCACACACTGGGGACAATTTACAATTTTACCGAGGGCCAATTTGTCCACAGAGAAAGGTTGAACAAGTTAGGGCTTTATTGTTTGGAGCGCAGAAGGTTTAAGGGGGGACTTGATAGAGGTCTTTAAAATGATGAGAGGGATAGACAGAGTTGATGTGGATCAGCTTTTCCCATTTAGAGGAGGGAAGACTCAAACAAGAGGACATGACTTGAGAATTAAGGGACAGAAGTTTAGGGGTAACATGAGGGGGAACGTCTTTACTCAGAGAGAGTGGTGGCGGTGTGGAATGAGCTTCCAGTGAAGGTGGTGGAGGCAGGTTCGTTTTTATCATTTAAAAATAAATTGGATAGTTATATGGACGGGAAAGGAATGGAGGGTTATGGTCTGAGCGCAGGTGTATGGGACTAGGGGAGAATACGTGTTCGGCACGGACTAGAAGGGTCGAGATGGCCTGTTTCCATGCTGTAATTGGTATATGGTTATATGGTTGTATAAAAATGGCACGTCTTAGGAGTGCGGGAGGAAACGGAAGATCTCGGAGGAAACCCACGCACGCAGGTCACGGGGGGACGTGCAAACTCCGTACAGACAGCACCCGTAGCCGGAATCAAACTCTGGTGCTGTGAGGCAGCAACTCTACCGCTGCGCCACCGTGCCGCCCGCTAATGTCAAATGGTCTATTTCTGCTGCTTGCTTTTATGAACTTATGAACTTATAGAGGTGTATAAGGTCACGAGATAAATAGATTGGGTAAATACACACAGTGTTTCAGCCAGAATGGGGGAATTGAGGACCAGAGGCCATATGTTAATGGTGAGGGGGTTAAGATTTAATAGGAACCTGAGGGGTAACCTTTTTACACAAAGGGTGGCGGGTGTGTGGAACGAGCTGCCAGAGGTGGTAGTTGAGGCTGGGACTATCCCAACATTTATGAAACAGTTAGACAGGTACATGGATAGGACAGGTTTGGAATGATATGGACCAAACGTAGGCAGGTGGGACGAGTGTAGCTGGGGCATGTTGGTCGGTGTAGGCAAGTTAGGCTGAGGGGCCTGTTTCCACACTGTATCACTCACTGACTCTCTATGATCTTACTACTTGACTTCAGTGAGCAGTTACTTTAGAGATACACCACGGAAATAGACCCGTCAACCCAATAAGTCCGCACTGACCAGCGATCCCTGCACACTAGCACTATCCTACACACCACGGACAATTTACAATTTGACCGAAAGCCACATTGTCTTCAAACCTGCACGTCTTTGGAGTGCGGGGGGGAAAACCCAAGATCGCGGAGGAATCCCACGGGGAGAACGTGCAAACTCCGTACAGGCAGCGCCCGTAGTCGGGATCAAACTCGGGTCCCTGGCACTGTGAGGCAGCGACTCTACCGCTGTGCCACCACCATTGATCTTTTCAGTAAAAATAAGAGAGACGACCGTAAAGAAAAGGAAAACTTTCAACGAGTTTCCCACGCAACTTACAAGTCAATTACATTTTCTGAGGCTTTTGTTTTGCGATTAGGAGTTATCAGGAGAGCAGGTGGTTCAAGTGTACAATTTTGGTCGCCCAATTATAGGAAGGATGTCAACAAAATAGAGAGAGTACAGAGGAGATTTACTAGAATGTTGCCTGGGTTTCAACAACGAAGTTACAGAGATAGGTTGAATAAGTTAGGTCTTTATTCTCTGGAGCGCAGAAGGTTAAGGGGGGACCTGATAGAGGTCTTTAAAATGATGAGAGGGATAGACAGAGTTGATGTGGACAAGCTTTTCCCACTGAGAATAGGGAAGATTCAAACAAGAGGACATGACTTGAGAATTAAGGGACAGAAGTTTAGGGGTAACATGAGGGGGAACTTCTTTACTCAGAGAGTGGTAGCGGTGTGGAATGAGCTCCCAGTGGAAGTGGTGGAGGCAGGTTCGTTGGTATCATTTAAAAATAAATTGGATAGGCATATGGATGAGAAGGGAATGGAGGGTTATGGTATGAGTGCAGGCAGGTGGGACTAAGGGGGAAAAAAAAATTTGTTCGGCATGGACTTGTAGGGCCGAGATGGCCTGTTTCCGTGCTGTAATTGTTATATGGTTATATGGTTATAAGTGTAAGACCCTGGTCTTGGGCCGGGGCAGAGTTAAGGGCCTGTCCCACTTACGGGATTTTTTTTTCGGTGACTTGCCGGCACCCGTCATAGGTCGTAGCAGGTCGCCGAACAATGTTTCAACGTGTTGAAAATCCAGCGGCAACCAGAAAAAGGCACGACTGTTTTGGGCGGCCACTCATGGCCATACAGGCGACATGTCGCGGGGTGAAGCCTGTATGGTCGTGAGTAGTCGCCCAAACAGTTGTACCTTGTTCTGGTCGCCGTTGGATTTTCAACACGTTGAACATTTTCGCCGACCTGCTACGACTATGATGGGTGCCGGCAGTCACCGAAAAATCATGTAAGTGGGACAGGCTCCTGCTTGATGAGTCATTAGCTATTCCCACTCGTAAATCCAATTTCCTGGGTGATCAAGTGGACACTGATAACATTCCTCAAACGGAAGGTTCAGACAAAATCCTGAACTTCACGATAACGTCTGTCTGTTGATTTACCGTCCCGTGCGGTTTCGAGATGAGAAGAGAAATGTTATTAGCCAAGACCCAATCAGTTCCACTCAACTAACACTGCTCTGAATAACACAGAGTGCTGGAGTAACTCAGCGGGTCAGGCAGCATCTGTGGAGAACATGGATAGGTGACGTTTCACAGAGTGCTGGAGTAACTCAGCGGGTCAGGCAGCATCTGTGGAGAACATGGATAGGTGATGTTTCACAGAGTGCTGGAGTAACTCAGCGGGTCAGGCAGCATCTCTGGCGAACATGGATAGGTGACGTTTCACAGAGTGCTGGAGTAACTCAGCGGGTCAGGCAGCATCTCTGGCGAACATGGATAGGTGACGTTTCACAGAGTGCTGGAGTAACTCAGCGGGTCAGGCAGCATCTGTGGAGAGCATGGATAGGTGAGACCCTTCTTCAGACCTGTCTAAACTATGCCTGTTCTTGACTTGATACTTTATACTTTAGAGATACAGCGTGGAAACAGGTCCCGCGCCGACCAGCGACCACCTCATACGCCAGCGCTGTCATATACACTGGGGCCAATTTACAATCTTTACCCAAGCCAATTAATCTGCAAATTCTCTGCCTCAGAGGGCGGTGGAGGCCGGTTCTCTGGATACTTTCAAGAGAGAGCTAGATAGGGCTCTTAAAGATAGCGGAGTCAGGGGATATGGGAGAAGGCAGGGACGGGGTACTGATTGGGGATGATCAGCCATGATCACATTGAATGGCGGTGCTGTCTCGAAGGGCCGAATGGCCTACTCCTGCACCTATTGTCTATTGTCTATATAATAGACTCGATGGGCCGAATAGCCTAATTCTGCTCCAGTGACCGACGAACTCATGAATATGACCCCCCCACCATTCACTGTATCCACACCTCATGCAGCCTCAGCAAGGCAACCAACATCATCAAAGTCCTTTCTCACCCCGCTCATTCCTTCTTTCGCCCGCTACCATTAGGCGGCAGATGCAGGAGCTTGAAAGCGCGCACCACAAGACTCAGGAACAGCTTCTTCTCTGCCGGACAGTGTGTCTATCTTTGGTATAAAACAGCATATGCTGTTCCTCGTTTCTATATCCCTGTCTAAACCATTCCTATCCATGTATCTGTCCAAATGTATTTTAAATATTGTTGTTGTATCTGCCTGAACTATTGTATTGTATTGTATTGTATATCTTTATTGTCATTTCCTGAGTATTCGCATACCCAGAGGAAACAAAAAAACGTTGCTCAACCAGTGTCCATTCAGTGTGCATTAAAAATAAATAGAAATAAAAATACATGTATCATGAACAAATTTAATACTCTACTAAACATTCAACAGGCGTTCCGATCGGCAGCGGCACAACAGTGGCTCTGCTGCAGTGTGTCCAGGTTGGTGGTTGGTGCGCGATACTTTGGCAGGGGGCAAAGTCCATTTAACAGTCTTATAGCCTGTGGGAAGAAGCTGAGGAGCATCCTGCTGGTTTTGCAGCCAATGCTCCTGTACCTCTTCCCAGATGGCAGGATGGAGAATATGTGATGCGATGGGTGGTAAGGGTCTTTGATGATGGAGATGGCTCTGTTGATTCATCTCTTCTTGTATATGTCCAGCAGGAAAGGGAGTGGAGCACCAATAATCCTGCTGGCGGTCTTCACAATCCTGTCTAGTTGGTGCCGTTCGTACGCCTTGCAGCTCCCGAACCAGGAAGTGATGCCGTATGTCAGTGTGCTCTCGACAGTCCCCCTATAAAAAGTCCGTAGGTGTGTAGTGGGGAGACCTGCTTTACGTAGTCTTCGGAGAGGGTGTAGTCGCTGCTGGGCTCTCTTGACCAGTGCTGTGGTGTTGGCCGTGGACGTCAGGTCATCTGACAGGTGTAGTCCTAGGATAGTCCTAAAGACTATCTCTTTAGGTTCAAAAGCCCATGTGATAGGAGCATAATTATACTCTGCATACTCTGCCATTCAATCATAGACAATAGACAATAGGTGCAGGAGTAGGCCATTCGGCCCTTCAAGCCTGCACCGCCATTCAATGTGATCATGGCTGATCATCCAACTCAGCATCCTGTACCTGCCTTCTCTCCATATTCCCTGATCCCTTTAGCCACAAGGGCCAAAATATCCCCTGACTCCGCTATTTTAAAGAGCCCTATCCAGCTCTCTCTTGAAAGCCTCCAGAGAACCGGCCACCCGTTCCTTCTCTCCAGCAACAGTAGACAATAGACAATAGACAATAGGTGCAGGTGTAGGCCATTCGGCCCTTCGAGCCAGCACCGCCATTCAATGTGTTCATGGCTGATCATCCACAATCAGTACCCCGTTCCTGCCTTATCACCATATCCCCTGACTCTGCTATCTTTAAGAGCCCTCTTCACCTCCCTCTGAGGCAGAGAATTCCACAGACTCACAACTCCCTGTGAGAAAAAGTGTTTCCTCGTCTCTGTTCTAAATGGCTTACCCCTTATTCTTAAACTGTGGCCCCTGGTTCTGGACATGTTCTCCCCCAACATCGGGGACATGTTTCCTGCCTCTAGCGTGTCCAAACCCTTAATAATCTTATATGTTTCAATGGGAATCCTCTCATCCTTCTAAACTCCAGAGTGTACAAGCCCAGCCGCTCCATTCTCTCAGCATATGACAGTCCCGCCATCCCGGGAATTAACCTTGTAAACCTACGCTGCACTCCCTCTATAGCAAGAATGTCCTTCCTCATATTAGGGGACCTAAACTGAATCAGGGGTAGAGCTGTTCCCAAACCAAGTTGCGATGCAACTATGGGTGCATCTGTAGGAGTCGCTAAGAGTCGCAGGAGGCACGCTAGATTTCCTCGGTCTGCTGAGAAATAAAAATCTATAATTCAAGGCCGGGAGGGCTGTGATGACAGTGTAAACCGTTAGTCTCGAGCTACATCAACTTAAAGCACCATTGGAGAACCTTCACACCAACCTGGACATGGACCAGGTATTTTTCACTTGCATTGCAGATAGCTGGCATTGAGTTACAAGCTACTAATTTGTTTTGAGCTGTTTCCCAAGCCATCGTAAC
>NC_073425.1:602908-635408 GCF_028641065.1 Leucoraja erinaceus
GAGGGACGGTGAAGGGGCTACTCCTCAAGTTCTGGTTGCATTTTAGTCCTGCGGACCTGGTGTTTGGACACAAGGCGGGGAGGGGAGTGAGGAGGGCTGATCGGGGATGGGGGGTGGGACCTCCCTGTCGGTTTGCTCCTGGGCCTGGCCTAGATGGCCACTCGCGGGTCTAGGCAGCGGGCGGTGAATGAGTCGATGGTCACGGCAGAGTCGGCCGCCTGCCCCTATGTCCGTGCTGGCGTGTCCCTGGAGAGGGAACACGCGGTGTCCACGGGGGGACTCTGGAGGCCGTCCGTCAACGCTGGTCCCCGCGGGGGGTCGAGAGCGTTGTAAATAATGACTGTAACATTGAACTGTGATGGTTTACAAGGTTAATTCCCGGGATGGCGGGACTGTCATATGCTGAGAGAATGGAGCGGCTGGGCTTGTACACTCTGGAGTTTAGAGGGATGAGAGGATATCTTATTGAAACATATAAGATTATTAATGGTTTGGACACGCTGGAGGCAGGAAACATGTTCCCGATGTTGGGGGAGTCCAGAACCAGGGGCCACAGTTTAAGAATAAGGGGTAAGGCATTTAGAACGGAGACGAGGAAACACTTTTTCTCACAGAGAGTGGTAAGTCTGTGGAATTCTCTGCCTCAGAGGCCGGTTCTCTGGATACTTTCAAGAGAGAGCTAGATAGGGCTCTTAAAGATAGCGGAGTCAGGGGATGTGGGGAGAAGGCAGGAACGGGGTACTGATTGGGGATGATCGGCCATGATCACATTGAATGGCGGCGCTGGCTCGAAGGGCCGAATGGCCTACTCCTGCACCTATTGTCTATTGTCTATTGTCTAAATCTTTCCCCTCTCATCTTGAGCCTAGGTCCTCAGGTTCTCCCCCGACAGCCGGCGACCGAAGCACCCGTGTCCGGGACAGTCGAAGCTCCTGCAGTTTGGAGCTCCCGGAGTCGACCCCTGACAAAGAGACCGCCAGCTCCACGATGTTAAGGCCGCGGGGCGCACGGAGATACGATATGGAAAAAGGTCGCATCTGTGTCGAGGAAAGAGCTGTTAAAAGTTTAAAACACACATTTAACAACAGACTAAAGACAACAAGACAGACCGCTGGCGAGGATGCCATCGTACGGCACCACCATGATGTCTATTACTATCACTATGACTCTGACTCTATGACTATGATCCATAACTCTATGATTAACACTCGGTACCTTCCATACAAAATCCACTCAAGGGCCTGTCCCATTTACGTGACCTTTACAGGCGACTGCCGGCACCCGTGGTAGGTCGCCAAAACTTTCACCATGTTGAAAATTCAGCGGTGACCAGAAAGACGCTTCGACTCTTTGGAGGCCTCTCACGGCCGTACAGCCAGTATGGTCGTGATACTTGGTTACAATCGCGATTATAATATACTTGGTATCACCCTTGAAGAATCCAAACAAACCAAGTATCTTGGCATCAAATTGCAGAATGATCTGCGTTGGAATGGTCAGACTCATCATGCAACGGTGAAAGCAACAGGTGTGCTAAGCTTTCTGAGGCGCAACTTTCATCATTGTTCAACTTCTGTCGAGGAGAAGCTATACTTCACCCTCGTTAGACCTCATTTGGACTACGCAGTTGCAGCATGGGACCCATACACAAATAAAAACATTTCTTCCATCGAACGTGTCCAAAGACAAGCAGCTCGATTTGTTACTAACACCAAACCTATCGCCAAACCTCTGAATTCTCTGGGGTGGAACCCTCTCCAAGACAGACGTGAAGCTCACCGTTTGACCTGTTTTTACAAAATGTTAAATGGTCAGCTCGACATCGATTACAAGACCTACACTGAACCCAAACCAATTAGGAGCAATTCGATCCAATTTGTGATCCCAGCTACAAAGACAGATGTTCGTTCTTCCCCCGCACAATTAAAGCATGGAATAATCTCCACCCAACTATAGTTACCCAACCAGATGCAACTACATTTAAAGTAGCTCTTTCTTCCCAATAACCCTTTCTGGCTTAAGCCCTCCCTCCCTTCACCACCTCCAGTTTAAATTCCATTTGGAATATTTTGGAGGACCAAGAAATGATGGTCATGAGAGGTCTCCAAAGAGTCGTAACGCCATTTCCTTTGCTCCATATTTGCTGCCTCACCCGCTGAGTTTCTCCAGCATTTTTGTCTACCTTCGATTTTCCAGCATCTGCATTTCCTTCTTTTTTTTAAAATTATTTTTATTAGAAGCAATTGTACAAGAATAAAACATTCGGCATGTAAAATTATACAATCATTGGGCAGCTTCAATTTTAACCTTTTCACCTGAAAATGAGGGAAAAGAAGAGAGAAAGGACAAGAGGGAAAAAGTGAAAGGTGAAAAGATAGGACCCCTAGACTACCAAAGTAGTGTGGCCCTTATGCCCCTGTCCCACTTAGGAAACCTGACCGGAAACCTCTGGAGGCTTTGCGCCCCACCCAAGGTTTCCGTGCGGTTCCCGGAGGTTTTTTGTCGGTCTCCCTACCTGCTTCCACTACCTGCAACCTCCGGCAACCACCCGCAACCTCCGGGAACCGCACGGAAACCTTGGGTGGGGCGCAAAGTCTCCAGTGGTTTCCGTTCAGGTTTCCTAAGTGGGACGGGGGCGTAAGAGTGAATAAAGATGTAAGAGAGGAAAAAGAAGAAAAAAATAAAAAAGTGCCCCTCGTGTCGTCCCCACCCGTCCCCCCCCCCCCCCCCCCCCCCCCCCCCCCCCCCCCCCCGCCAACCCATAATTGGATTTAAATCCAAATTTGTGTTGAACCATATTATCCTTAGCAGTTCCTTCTTAAACAACTTCCTTTCTTTCTTTCTTATCGCCGCTGAATTCTCAGCACGTTGAATGTTTCGGCCACCTATCATGGGTGCCGGCAGTCGCCTGTTGCGTAAGTGGGACAGGCCCTTAACCTTGCAGGTCCTATGGACCAGGAGCGACTTGGTCATTCCTTCGACATCATCGAACAACCAAACAGCCAAGCCGCTGATCATGCAATCATCTTTGATGTCATTTTACGAGCGTTTATAGCCAGTTCCAAAGCCTTCAGGCACATTCTCCTGAACTTGCATTTTTTAATATGCAGCCTCCCTGAATCTCTCCGAGGGCCAGTCTCCTCTCTCTCTCTCTCCGTCTCTCTCTGTCTCTCTCTCTCTCTTTTTCTTTTTTCCAAGGACTATATTCAGCAAAATGCATAATACAGCATGTCCAAAGTATGACAAAAGGCACCGTGATGTCTTTAGGAACTAGAAGGTAGCTGTACGGCTCAAAATAACTCAAACCAAGCTCCCTCAAGCCATTATAATATTAAGAACAATAAGTTTCTGAGCATGAATTACCATTGGAGATCTTCGATTCATCTGGTATAGTAGATACTTGGAAGTGAGTTAAAAGCTGGAAGATAATTGAAGGCAATATCTCCAAATTTGCAGATGGCACTAAGCTGGGGGGCAGTGTTAGCTGTGAGGAGGATGCTAGGAGACTGAGGTGACTTGGATAGGCTGGGTGAGTGGGCAAATGTTTGGCAGATGCAGTATAATGTGGATAAATGTGAGGTTATCCATTTTGGTGGCAAAAACGGGAAAGCAGACTATTATCTAAATGGTGGCCGATTGGGAAAGGGGGAGATGCAGCGAGACCTGGGTGTCATGGTACACCAGTCATTGAAAGTAGGCATGCAGGTGCAGCAGGCAGTGAAGAAAGCGAATGGTATGTTAGCTTTCATTGCAAAAGGATTTGAGTATAGGAGCAGGGAGGTTCTACTGCAGTTGTACAGGGTCTTGGTGAGACCACACCTGGAGTATTGCGTACAGTTTTGGTCTCCAAATCTGAGGAAGGACATTATTGCCATAGAGGGAGTGCAGAGAAGGTTCACCAGACTGATTCCTGGGATGTCAGGACTGTCTTATGAAGAAAGACTGGATAGACTTGGTTTATACTCTCTAGAATTTAGGAGATTGAGAGGGGATCTTGTAGAAACTCACAAAATTCTTAAGGGGTTGGACAGGCTAGATGCAGGAAGATTGTTCCCGATGTTGGGGAAGTCAGGGACAAGGGGTCACAGCTTAAGGATAAGGGGGAAATCCTTTAAAACCGAGATGAGAAGAACTTTTTTCACACAGAGAGTGGTGAGTCTCTGGAACTCTCTGCCACAGAGGGTAGTTGAGGCCAGTTCATTGGCTATATTTAAGAGGGAGTTAGATGTGGCCCTTGTGGCTAAGGGGATCAGGGGGTATGGAGAGAAGGCAGGTACGGGATACTGAGTTGGATGATCAGCCATGATCATATTGAATGGCGGTGCAGGCTCGAAGGGCCGAATGGCCTACTCCTGCACCTAATTTCTATGTTTCTATGTTTCTATGAAAGTTTCACATGGTTTCTATGCAGAATACTGGTTAATCACAGTACCACCAGGGGGCGCTGGGGAGATGACTGCCCTGCCGGCAGTCTGTTTGTTTTTTCATTCTTTTTGTTATTTTTTAGTGTGATAAAAGTTTGTTTTAATGTTCTTCGGTTTGTTTTATGTGGGGGGAGGAGGGAGGGGATCGGGGGAAACTTTTTTTCCAAGTTCTTACCTTGCTGGAGATGTGATTAATTTTTGGATCACATTCTCCGGACGCTCTGCGGCCTTCCATCCTCGGACTGACTTTGAGCCCCATCGTGGGGTGCGGACTTAACATTGGAGCTGATCCCTTGCCTGGGATCGCTCCCACCGTGGCCACCGCGGACTTTACCATCAAGCTCGCAGTCTTCGGGAGAGGCTGAGTCGGGAAGCTCCAATGTCGCGGAAGGTTCGACCAGCCCCGACGCAAGATTCGATCGCCCGGCGTGGGGGAGCTGAGATCCCCCCCGATGCAGGAGCTGATCGCCTCAACGCAGAGGGCCCGAACACCTCCGGCTACGGGAGTCAAGATCATCCCGTCAACAGAGGGCTCAAGGCCCACAACCGAGGAAAAACAAAAGGAAGAGACGAACTATATTTCACCTTCCATCACAGTGAGGAATGTGTAGGAGTCATGGTGGTGGATGTTCATGTTAAAATGTGTTCTTGAGTGATCTGTTGCTTTTAATTGTATGACTGACCTGGCCAATGAAGTTCCTCGTATGTTGCAAAACATACTTGGCGAATAAAGTCTGATTCTGATTCTGATTCTGATTCTGATTCTGATTCTGATTCTGATTCTGATTCTGATTCTGATTCTGATTCTGAATCTGAATCTGGAGTTAGTTATGGACTGGATAACAGCCGTTCAAACGATTTAAATATAGAATAATGGATGCCTAGGAATGCTGCAGGCTATTAATAAAGGCTGATGTGATTTACACGGGAATGGAAGATAGTTGAGGACATATATTTCTTTTAGAGATACAACATGGAAAGAAAATCTTCCATATTCATTCTCCCCCATTCAAATGAATGAAGATGCTTCAGGACTTGCCCAACTTGCAGCAAAACCTTTCAAGAACTTTTCTTCCCACAACTTCTTTAGAATCAACCTAAGGAAAGGTCCCGAGCCGAAACGTCACCTATCCATGTTCTCCACAGATGCTGCCTGACCCACTGAGTTACTCCAGCACTCTGTGAAACGTCACCTATCCATGTTCTCCACAGATGCTGCCTGACCCGCTGAGTTACTCCAGCACTCTGTGAAACGTCACCTATCCATGTTCTCCACAGATGCTGCCTGACCCGCTGAGTTACTCCAGCACTCTGTGAAACGTCACCTATCCATGTTCTCCACAGATGCTGCCTGACCCGCTGAGTTACTCCCGCACTCTATGAAACGTCACCTATCCATGTTCTCCACAGATGCTGCCTGACCCGCTGAGTTACTCCAGCACTCTGTGAAACGTCACCTATCCATGTTCTCCACAGATGCTGCCTGACCCGCTGAGTTACTCCAGCACTGTGTGAAACGTCACCTATCCATGTTCTCCACAGATGCTGCCTGACCCGCTGAGTTACTCCTATACTTTGTGGGTTTTTTTTCAAAGGGGTTCCCCGAGTTCTTAATGATCATGGAGTCATTGAGTCATACAGCACGAAAATAGGCCCTTCAGCCCATCTGGTCTGAGCTGACCAAGATGCCTCATCTAAGCTGGACATTCTTCCTGTTCCTATGCCTTATAACCATATAACCATATAACAATTACAGCATGGAAACAAGCCATCTCGACCCTTCTAGTCCGTGCCGAACCCTGGTCCCATCTACCTGCGCTCAGACCATAACCCTCCATTCCTTTCCCACCCATATAACTATCCAATTTATTTTTAAATGATACCAACGAACCTGCCTCCACCACCTTCACTGGAAGCTCATTCCACACAGCCACCACTCTCTGAGTAAAGAAGTTCCCCCTCATGTTACCCCTAAATTTCAGTCCCTTAATTCTCGTCATGTCCTCTTGTTTGAATCTTCCCTACTCTCAGTGGGAAAAGCTTATCCACGTCAACTCTGTCTATCCCTCTCATCATTTTAAAGACCTCTATCAAGTCCCCCCTTAACCTTCTGCGCTCCAGAGAATAAAGACCTTATGACTGTACAACTCTATGAGCATCTTACGAGCTTCTGGCAACAACCAGTGGGAGCCATCACTTGTCACAGTAGATGATGGTGGTAGCAGAATGAGCTCAGGATAGGTCCAGTTCCCAGCCCCGCCACATGGACACTTCAGCTATGGGGCTACTCTATGGTCATCAAGGGTCTTTGATTAACATTCAGTATTCAGTGGCTGGGGTACGTATATATTTTCCTTCCTAACCATGTTCATCAGTTCATAGGTTGTAGGAGCAGAATTAGGCCATTCGGCCCATCAAGCCTGCTCTTCCATCCAACCAGGTTTATGTCCAGGCAAGTTGAGAAAGACAGAACAAATGCAAACAACGGCCTTTTGTGCAAAACTTGGTAATGGGCAGAGAAATGGCAAAAGGTGTCTAGTCCAAGCAAGTGTGAGCTGCTGAACACTGGGAGGTTGAATGTAAGGAGAGAGTATGCAGTTAATGACAAGACCCTTGACAAGTTCGTAAGTTCTAGGAGCAGAATTAGGCCATTCGGCCCATCGAGTCCACTCCAACATTCAATCACGGTTGATCTACCTCTCCCCCTCAACCCCATTCTCCTGCCTTCTCCCCATAAACCCTCACCACCTCACATTTCGGGTCGCGACCATTCTTCAGACGGACAGTCAGGGAAGAGGGAGACATAGAGATATGGAAGGGTAAGGTGTGAAAACACAGCTCAGAGGTGACGATGATCAAGGAAATTGTAGAAACTTTGAGTCAGACTGGAATATTCAACTCGGAATCGGAGAGTTGTGAAACGAGAATCAGATGCCTGAAAGTCTTCAGATTCATGTGTACCGAGGTACAGTGAAAAGCTTTTGTTGCGTGCTATCCAGTCAGCGGAAAGACAATACATGATTACAATCGAGCCATTCCACAGTGTACAGATACATGATAAAGGGAATAATGTTTAGTGCAAGGTAAAGACAGCAAAGACTAATCAAGGATAGTCCGAGGGTCACCAATGAGGTAGATAGTAGTTCAGGACTGCTCTCTGGTTGTGGTAGGATGGTTCAGTTGCCTGATATTTTCACAGCTGGGAAGAAACTGTCCCTGAATCTGGAGGTGTGCGTTTTCACACTTCTGTACCTCTTGCCCGATGGGAGAGGGGAGAAGAGGGAGTGGCCGGGGTGAGACTGGTCCTTGATGATGCTGCTGGCCTTGCCGAGGCAGCGTGAGGTGTAGATGGAGTCAATGGAAGGGAGGTTGGTTTGTGTGATGGTCCGGGCTGCGTCCACAATTCGCTGCAATTTCTTGCGGGTCTTGGATGGAGCTGTTCCCAAACCAAGCTGTGATGCATCCTGATACAATGCTTTCTACGGCGCATCTGTAGAAGTTGGTGAGACTTGCCGAACTTCCTAAGCCTTCTAAAGAAGTGGGAGCATTAAGTATTTGAGTTCTTAGAGCTGATAGATTCGCCTGCGTCTTTTTGTGTGTGAGAGAGGGCGGGGGGTTAAATATGGTGAATGAGAGAACATTGCCATGGCTAGAGGCAGGAAAAATGTTCCCCATGTTGGGGGAGTCCAGAACCAGGGGTCACGGTTTAAGAATAAGGGGTCGGCCATTTAGGACTGAGATGAGGAAAAACTTTTTGACCCAGAGAGTTGTGAATCTGTGGAATTCTCTGCCCATAGAAGACAGTGGAGGCCAACTCAGTGGATGCTTTCATGAGCGTTAGATATAGCTCTTTGACAAAAGGCAATAGACAATCGGTGCCGGAGTAGGCCATTCGGCCCTTCGAGCCTGCATCACAATCAATGTGATCATGGCTGATCATCCACAATCAGTACCCCGTTCCTACCTCCCTCAATAGCAAGAATGTCCTTCCTCAAATTAGGGGACCAAAACTGCACACAATACTCCAGGTGTGGTCTCACTAAGGCTCTGTATAACTGCAGAAGGACCTCCTTGCTCCTATACTCAACTCCTCGTGTTATGAAGGCCAACATGCCATTCGCTTTCTTCACTGCCTGCTGTACCTACATGTTTACTTTCATTGACTGATGAACAAGGACCCCCAGATCCCGTTGTATTTCCCCTTTTCCCAACTTGACACCATTTAGATAATAATCTGCTTCCTGTTTTTGCTATCAAAGTGGATAACCTCACATTTATCCACATTAAACTGCATCTGCCATGCATCTGCCCACTCCCCCAACCTGTCCAAGTCACCCTGCATTCTCATAGCATCCTCCTCACAGTTCACACTGCCGCACAGCTTTGTGTCATCTGCAAATTTGCTAATGTTACTTTGAACCCCTTCATCTAAAGATCTCGGATACAAACTTTGTGCAGACATTACCCATGGTCAGGATGGAACCCGGGTCTCCGGCGCTGCATTCGCTGTAAGGCGACATCACTACAGCTGCGCCACCGTGACCGCCCGTGCAGTGTGGACACGACAAGAAAGAACCATTGAGGTGACGTTTTCGGGTCTGAACCCTTCTTCAGTCTGACCAGTCTGAAGAAGGGTCTCGACCCGAAAAGTCCTCATTTGAGGAAGGACATTCTTGCTATCGAGGGAGTGCAGCGTAGGTTTACAAGGTTAATTCCCGGGATGGCGGGACTGTCATATGCTGAGAGAATGGAGCGGCTGGGCTTGTACACTCTGGAGTTTAGAAGGATGAGAGGAGATCTCATTGAAACATATAAGATTGTTAAGGGCTTAGACACGCTAGAGGCAGGAAACATGTTCCCGATGTCCAGAACCAGGGAGGCCAGAACCAGGGGCCACAGTTTAAGAATCAGGAGTCAGCCATTTAGAACGGAGATGAGGAAGCACTTTTTCTCACAGAGAGTGGTGAGTCTGTGGAATTCTCTGCCTCAGAGGTTCTCTGGATGCTTTCAAGAGAGAGTTAGATAGGGCTCTTAAAAATAGTGGAGTCAGGGGATATGGGGAGAAGGCAGGAACGGGGTACTGATTGGGGATGATCAGCCATGATCACATTGAATGGCGGTGCTGGCTCGAAGGGCCAAATGGCCTCCTCCTGCACCTATTGTCTATTGTCTATTGTCTATTGTCTATTGCCATCCATTGCTTCTCTCCAAAGATGCTGCCTGTCCCGCTGAGTTACTCCAGAATCTAGTGTCTGCCTTCTGCAGGTTTAGAGGGATATGGGCCAAATGCAGGCAGGTGGGACTAGTGTAGCTGGGACATGTTTGGCCGGTGTGGGCAGGTTGGGCCGAATGGGCCTGTTTCCATGCTGTGTGACTGTGTGGCTCTAATGACACAGATCTGGCGATAGAAAGCAAAAACAACGGATGAATTCCCACGCTGACCTTTCTGTCCTGGGCCTCCGCCATTGTCAGAGTGCAAATTGGAGGAACAGCGCCTCATATTCCCCTTGGGTAGCTGGCATCCCAGCGGGATGATATTGGTTTCCCTAACTTCAAGTAACTAGCATCCCCTCTCACTCCATCCCTCCCCCACCCAAGTCGTACCTGTTTCAAAGTCTTCTTTCATTGTCTGTAACTCATTTTCACCCAGCCCACAGCTAACAATGGCCTGGCCTGTTTCCTTTATCAACTACTGTTTTGCATATCCTTCATTCATTTGTTCTTTATCTCTCTGCATCACCATCTGTATCTCTCATTTCCCTCTCCCTGACTCTCAGTCTCAGTTTCTCGACCCGAAACATCACCCATTCCTTCTCTCCAGAGATGCTGCCTGACCCATTGAGTTACTCCGGCATTTTGTGTCTACCTTCGATGAAATTACTCCTTAGGGTAGGGTTATACAAATATGCGACCTTGTAACTAATGCAACCCTAATCGCATGTTATCGTGATATCAAACCCTTTCTCAAACAAGGGAGTTTTTTTTTAAATGTCGCTACAAAAATCACAGCCACGATCTATGTCAATAATGTCAATAATGTCAATAATGTTTCCGAGCTTTATGTTCGCTGTTGGCCGTGAATTCACCAGAGACATAAAGGGGTCAGGAAAGCTTTAGAAATACAGCATATCTGTCTGGCTATTTTTCTTCCTCTTGCCTGCTGGGGCAAGAATGTTGGCCTTGACATCGAGAGAATTCCACTGGCTTTTCATTCAGTGCAAAGCAATCTCCAAAACTATTGCCTGACTAGTTCGACAACCGCAGAAGGCTGTGTGGGCCAAGTCAGTGGATGTTTTTTAAGGCAGAGATAGGTAGATTCTTGATCAGTACGGGTGTCAGGGGTTACGGGGAGAAGGCAGGAGAATGGGGTTCGGAGGGAGAGACAGATCAGCCATGATTAGCATAGAAACATAGAAATTAGGTGCAGGAGTAGGCCATTCGGCCCTTCGAGCCTGCACCGCCATTCAATATGATCATGGCTGATCATCCAACTCAGTATCCTGTACCTGCCTTCTCTCCATACCCTCTAATCCCCTTAGCCTCAAGGGCCACATCTAACTCCCTCTTAAATATAGCCAATGAACTGTGGCCTCGACTACCCTCTGTGGCAGCGAGTTCCAGAGATTCACCACTCTCTGTGTGAAAAAAGTTCTTCTCATCTCGGTTTTAAAGGATTTCCCCCTTATCCTTAAGCTGTGACCCCTTGTCCTGGACT
Organism: Leucoraja erinaceus; assembly: GCF_028641065.1. NCBI lineage: Eukaryota > Metazoa > Chordata > Chondrichthyes > Rajiformes > Rajidae > Leucoraja > Leucoraja erinaceus. Next base: position 614,048 of record NC_073425.1, read on the forward strand.
TCCCTAACATCGGGAGCAATCTTCCTGCATCTAGCCTGTCCAACCCCTTGAGAATTTTGTAAGTTTCTATAAGATCCCCTCTCAATCTCCTAAATTCTAGAGAGTATAAACCAAGTCTATCCAGTCTTTCTTCATAAGACAGTCCTGACATCCCAGGAATCAGTCTGGTGAACCTTCTCTGCACTCCCTCTATGGCAATAATGTCCTTCCTCAGATTTGGAGACAAAACTGTACGCATGGCGATTGAATGGCGGAATAGACTTGATGGGCCGAATGGCCAAATTCTGCCCCTATCACTTGTGAACTGGAAGGCGGCAAGGTGGGGCAGCGGTAGGGTTGCTGCCTGACAAGCGCCAGAGACCCCGGTTCGATCCTGACTGCGGGTGCTGTCTTTACGGAGTTTGTACGTTCTCCCCGTGACCTGCGTGCGTTTTCTTTGAGATATCCGGTTTCCTCCGAAACTCCACAGACGTACAGGTTTGTAGGTTCAGTGGCATTAAGTGTAAATTGTCCCTAGTATGTATAGGATAGTGTTAGTGTGCGGGGATCGCTGGTCGGTGCGGACTCGATGGGCTGAAGGGCCTGTACCTCCAAACTAAACTACACTAGACTTGTGACTGGGGCTCCAATTAGTATTTTGTTTGAAGAATGTCTTCTCTAATGATGCAACTTTCATTCAATACTGAAAGATACATCACTGCGATATGTATATCCGTGATATTGCGAGCAACTTTGAGCCGCTTATCTGAGGAAGGGTGTGCTGTGGCTGGATAAGGTCCACAGGAGGTTTAAGAGAATGATCCCATGAATGAGTGGGTTAACATATGATAGAAAGCATAGAAACATAGAAAAATAGTTGCAGGAGTAGGCCATTCGGCCCTTCGAGCCAGAACCACCAGTCAATATGATCATGGCTGATAATCTAGAATCAGTACCCCATCCCTGCTTTCTCCCCATATCCCTTGATTCCGTTAGCCCTAAGAGCTAAATCTAACTCTCTCTTGAAAACATCCAGTGAATTGGCCTCCACTGCCATCCGTGGCAGAGAATTCCACAGATTCACAACTCTCTGGGTGAAAACATTTTTCCTCGTCTCCGTTCTAAATGGCCGACCCCTTATTCTTAAACTGTGACCCCTGGTTTTGGACACCCCCAGACAACATGGGGAACATTTTACCTGCATCTAGCCAGTCCAATCCTTTAAGAATGTTATATGTTTCTGTAAGATCTCCTCTCACCCTTCCAAATTCCAGTGAATACAAGCCTAGTCAACCCATTCTTTCATCATATGACAGTCCCGCCATCCCGGGAATTAACCTGGTGAACCTACGCTGCACTCCCTCAATAGCAAGAATGTCCTTCCTCAAATTAGGAGACCAAAACTGCACACAATACTCCAGGTACGGTCTCACTAGGGCCCTGTACAACTGCAGAAGGACCTCTTTGCTCCTAAACACAAAGTCTTGCAGTGAAGGCCATTGGCTTTCTTCACTGCCTGCTGTACCTGTATGATGAGCATTTGACAACACTGGGCCTGTACTCGCTGGAGTTTAGAAGGATGAGGGAGGACCTCATTGAAACTTACCGAATAGTGAAAGGCCTGGATAGGGATAAGGGACAGAAGTTTAGGGGTACCATGAGGGGGAACTTCTTTACTCAGAGAGTGGTAGCGGTGTGGAATGAGCTTCCAGTGGAAGTGGTGGAGGCAGGTTCGTTGGTATCATTTTAAAATAAATTGGATAGGCATATGGATGAGAAGGGAATGGAGGGTTATGGTATGAGTGCAGGCAGGTGGGACTAAGGGAAAAAAAGTTGTTCGGCACAGACTTGTAGGGCCAAGATGGCCTGTTTCCGTGCTGTAATTGTTATATGGTTATATGGTTATGTGGAGAGGATGTTTCCACTAGTGGGAGAGTCTAGGACCAGAGGTCACAGCTTCAGAATTAAAGGACACTCCTGACGGAAGTAGATGAGGAAGAATTTATTTAGTCAGAGGGTGGTGAATCTGTGGAATTCCTTGCCAGAGAAGGCTGTGGAGGCCAAGTCAATGGATATTTTTAAGGCAAAGATAGATAGATTCTTGATTAGTACGGGTGTCAGAGGTTATGGGGAGAAGGCAGGAGAATGGGGTTTGGAGGGAGAGATAGATCAGCCGTGATTAGACCTCTTCTGGACCCTCTCCCATGCCAGCACATCCTTCCTCAGGTCAGGAGCCCAAAATTGCTCACAATTTTACCCAATCTGTCACTGTTGTGTTGGGGGTGGATGCAAACATAGAAACATAGAGAATAGTTGCAGGAGTGGCCCCATCGAGCCAGCACCACCATTCAATGTGATCATGGCTGATCATCCACAATCAGTACCCCGTACCTGCTTTCTCTCCATATCCCTTGATTCCATTAGCTCAAAGAGCTAAATCTAACTCTCTCTTGAATACATAAAACTGGGATAACAGTCCTAATTTGAGGAAGGACATTCTTGCTATTGAAGGAGTGCAGCGCAGGTTTACAAGGTTAATTCCCGGGATGGCGGGACTGTCATATACTGAGAGAATGGAGCAGCTGGGCTTGTACACTCTTAGAAGGATGAGAGGGAAGGCGGGACTGTCATGCGCTGAGAGAGTGGAGCAGCTGGGCTTGTACACTCTGGAGTTTAGAAGGATGAGAAGGAATCTCATTGAAACATAAGATTGTTAAGGGTTTGGACACGCTAGAGGCAGGAAACATGTTCCCGATGTTGGGGGGAGTCCAGAACCAGGGGCCACAGTTTAAGAATAAGGAGTAAGCCATTTGGAACGGAGACGAGGAAACACTTTTTCTCACAGAGAGTGGTGAGTCTGTGGAATTCTCTGCTTCAGAGGGCGGTGGAGGCTGGTTCTCTGGATACTTTCAAGCGAGAGCTAGATAGGACTCTTAAAAATAGCAGAGTCAGGGGATATGGGGAGAATGCAGGAACGGGGTACTGATTGGGGATGATCAGCCATGATCATATTGAATGGCGGTGGTGGCTCGAAGGGCCGAATGGCCTACTCCTGCACCTATTGTCTATTGTCTATTGTCTATATTGTCTAACATGGAACTCATGTACTTGCCATTTCAGCCTGGGTGAGAAGGTGCACTGGGAGAAACTGTGGGTGGTTCAGATACAGTGTCTTGCTTGGCCATCTCACCAGCAGTAGATTGGCAGTGAAGTGTAGTTGACTTGGGTTTGGAGCCCAAGTTGCCTAGATCTGGCTTGCAGTGCCAGGTTCCTTCCCCTTGTGTACCAATTAGGTTATTCATCTCTTGGTGCCAGCATTTTGTTATTTTATTTCCAGATCTTAAAATACCCAAATTCAACATCTCAAAAATTCACAACGCCTATTTGAAAGGTAGAGTTACTGCCTTACAGCTTCAGAGACTCCCCCCCGGGTTCGATCCTGACTACGGGCGCTGTCTGTACAGCGTTTGCACGTTCTCCCCGTGACCTGCGTGGGTTTTCCCCGGGTGCTCCGGTTTCCTCCCACACTCTAAAGACGTGCAGGGTTTCAGGTTAATTGGGTTGGTACAAATGTAAATTGTCCCCAGTGTGTGTAGGGTGGCCCCAGGTGAATATGCGGGGATCGCTGGTCAGTGTGGACTCGGTGGGCCGAAGGGCCTGTTTCCGTGCTGTATCTCTAAAGGAGGCCAAACTAAACTAAATTGAAACTCATGTTTAAGAAAGAACTGCAGATGCTGGAAAAATCAAAGGTGGACAAAAGTCTGAAGAAGGGTCTCGACCCGAAACGTCACCTATTCCTTCGCTCCATAGATGCTACCTCACCCGCTGAGTTTCTCCAGCATTTTGGTCTACCTTAAAATGAAACTCACAATCATCGCATTATTTGGCTAGGCATCTGGCGTACAAAGCCAGCAAAATAACTATCGCCCTGTTCCACCTTTAGCTTTTTTTTTTTAGTTTAGTTTAGAGATACAGCGCGGAAACAGGCCCTTCGGCCCACCGAGTCCGTGCCGTCCAGCGATCCCCTGAGACCAGCACAATCCTGCACACACTAGGGTTAATTTACAATTTTAGATACATAGAAAATAGGTGCAGGAGGAGGCCGTTCGGGCCTTCGAACCAGCATCGCCATTCATTGTGATCGTGGCTGATCATCCCCAATCAATAACCCTTTACTCAAGCCAATGAACCTACAAACTTGTACGCCTTTGCCGTGTGGGAGAAAACCTACGCAGGTCACGGGGAGAATGCGCAAACTCCGTACAGACAGCACCCGTAGCCAGGATCGAACCCGGGTCTCCGGCACTCTAAGGCAGTAGCTCTACCGCTGCGCCACCATGCCTGTTGAGCCTACGCCTCCACCTATATCTTTGCTTGTTCCTTTTACAGCATTGGAACGGGTTTTAATGTTAGGAAACTATAGGGCCCGTGGTCTTTAAATGCCAATAAAGATGAGGATTACTTCTAAGTCCCAGTGGGTAGCGGACAACACCAGTTGGCAGGGCAGAGATTCAGTGAAGCCAATAAACCCAAAGGCCGACACGATTGGAGTGGTTTGGTGCCAGGAAGCTCCGGAGATTGCCAGCAGAAATGAATTTTTCCTCCTGTGCTCGGATTACCAAAATGTGTTTTGCAGTTTAGTTTCGAGATGCAGCGCGGAAACAGGCCCTTCGGCCCATCGGGTCTGCGCCGACCAGCGGTCCTTGCACACTAACACTATCCTGCACACACTGGGGACAATTTACACATGCACCAAGCCGATTAACCTACAAACCTGCGCATCCTGGAGCGTGGGAGGAAAGCTGAGTTCCCAGAGAAAACCCACGCAGGTCACGGGGAGAAGGTACAAACTCCATAGTCGGGATCGAACTCGGGACTCTGGCGCTGTGAGGCAGCGTCTCTACCGCTGCGCCACAGTGCCGCCCCTTTGTACGACCATGTTTCTCAAGGTTTTCCTGCGCAGTTCTCCTCTCTTCTTCCCCATTAGGCATAACCCGGATCCGGGCGCATCCGTGGAGCTGCTGCCTCACAGCGCCGGAGACCCGGCTTCGATCCTGTCCCCACCACTGTCTACAGGGGCACCATAGAGAGTATTTTCACCAGCTGCATCTCTGTCTGGTTTGGGGACTGCAAAGCCTCCGACTGGAAGTCCGTGCAGAGAGTGGTGTGTACGGCTGAAACATTCATCGGGACTTCTCTTCCTTCCATTGCGTGCAAACGTCGCTTGTCCAAGGCCAACAGCATCATAAAAGACCCCACACATCTCCATCATGGACTGTTCACTCTGCTGCCCTCGGGCAAAGGGTATCATAGTATAAGGAGCAGAACGGCCAGGTTTTGCAACAGCTCCTTCCCTCGAACCATCAGACTCTTGAACTCCTTATAATGTGCCACCACTATTATCTATTTGATATTTTTATCTATTTCACCTTTGTATCTATTTTATCCTTTTGTTATTTTATGTTGCACGGTGAGCCAGATGCAACAAAATTTCGTTCAGATTTCCATTTGTTGGTGTAATTTTGAATGACAATAAAGTATTTGATTGATTGATTGATTGTGCTGTCTGTAGGAAGTTTGCACGTTCTCCCTGTGACCGCGTGGGTTTTCTCCGGGTGCTCCGGTTTCCTCCCACACTCCTCCAAAGACGTGCAGGTTTGTAGATTAATTATCTCCGGTAAAATTGTAAATTGTCCCTGGTGGGTAGGCTGGAATTTTAGACTAGCTACAGAGGTAGTCTTTTTAGACTATTAATTTTAGACTATTAAACTGGAATTTTAGACTAGCTACAAAACGGTAAGCGGCGCGACTCTCGTCAGCAGCGGCCTCTGCAGCCCGTCTGCGTTTTATTATTTTCTGTCTATGTTTTTATGTAGTTTTTGTTATTTTTTGTTGGGGTGTGTGTGTGGGGGTGGGGTGGGAGGGAGGGGGTAACTTTTAAATCTCTCCCTGCACGGGAGACCCGACCTTTTTTCTTTGTCGGGTCTCCGTTGTCGTTGGGGGCTGCAACGTGGAGCGGCCTCCAACAGGAGAAGACGGGGACTCTGGTGCCGACGACTCACCTCACCGTCGCGGAGCTGGCCGAGTCCAGAGCGGGTGGAGCGGTGGTGGAGCGCTGCTGCTGCTGCGGCCCGACCTCCGGAGATTCAGAGGCTGCAACTGCGGGTCTGGCGGACGGCGGCACCGGGAGCCCGCGGGTCCCTGGAGGGAGACCGCTTTTCAGGGCTCCTGCAACGCGACTTCTCCTGCCCGAGTTGCGGGGTCGAAGAGCTCCTGGAGCGGGGCCTTACATCACCGCCCCGCGCAGCTTGGAATGGCCGCGGGACTCTGCGAGCGCACGCCGGGGGCTCTAACACCAAGACCCGGTGTGCGACCTTGCATCACCCGGCGTGGCTTTAATGGCCGCGGGACAATCGCCATCGCCATCGCCAGGGGGGCTTTGACTTTGACTCTGACATCGGGGGGGGGGGGGGGGGGGGGGAGAGTGCAGTGGAGAGATACGTTTTTTTGGCCTTTCATCACAGCAATGTGATGGATGTTTATGTAAATTATGTTGTGTCTTGGGTCTATTTGTTTGTAATGTATGGCTGCAGAAACGGCATTTCGTTTGGACCTCAAGGGGTCCAAATGACAATTAAATTGTATCTTGAATCTTGTATCTTGTATCTTGTATCTTGAGTGGAAGCAGGCCCTTTGGTCCAGCAAGTCATCACCAGCATCAGACAGCAATCACCCCATACACTAGCAAGACCATAAACACTCGGAACCATTTACAATTGACAGAAGCCAAGCAAGTTACAATTCTGTACGTCTTTGGAGTTGTCACGTGTACCGAGGTACAGTGAAAAACATATCGTTGCGCGCTATCCAGTCAGCGGAAAGATAATACACAATGACAATCCAGTCATTCACAGTGTATAGATACAGGAAAACATTTAGTGCAAGGTAAAGCCAGCAAAGTCCGATCAAAGATAGTCTGAGTATTGTTTAAGAAAGAACTGCAGATGCTGGAAAAATCAAAGGTAGGAAAAATGCAGACGAAACTGAACGGGTGAGGCAGCATCTATGGAGCAAAGGAATAGGTGACGTTTCGGGTCGAGACACGAAAAGTCACATTGATAGTTATTTCTTGTCATGTCCGCACTGCACGAGCGGTCACGGTGGCGCAGCTGTAGTGATGCCGCCTTACAGTGAGTGCAGCGCCGGAGACCCGGGATCCATCCTGACTACGGGTGCCGTCTGTACGGAATTTTACGTTCTCCCCGTGACCTGCGTGGGTTTTATCCGAGATCTTTAGATGAAGGGATTAAAAATAACAATTGCAAATTTGCAGGTGACACAAAGCTGGGTGGCAGTGTGAACTGTGAGGAGGATGCTATGAGAATGCAAGGTGACTTGGACAGGTTGGGTGAGTGGGCAGATGCATGGCAGATGCAGTTTAATGGGGATAAATGTGAGGTTATCCACTTTGGTAGCAAAAACAAGGAAGATTATTATCTTAATAGTGCCAAGTTGGGAAAAGGGGAAGTACAATGGGATCTGGGGGTCCTTGTTCATCAGTCAATTAAAGTAAGCATGCAGGTACAGCAGGCAGTGAAGAAAGCGAATGGCATGTTGGCCTTCATAACATGAGGAGTAGAGTACAGAAGCATAGAGGTCCTTCTGCAGTTGTACAGAGCCCTAGTGGGACCACACCTGGAGTATTGTGTGCAGTTTTGGTCTCCTAATTTGAGGAAGGACATTCTTGCTATTGAGGGAGTGCAGCGTAGGTTCACCAGGTTAATTGCCGGGATGGCGGGACTGTCATATGCTGAGAGAATGGAGCGGCTGGGCTTGTACACTCTGGAACGTCACCTATTCCTTTGCTCCATAGATGCTGCCTCACCCGCTGTGTTTCTCCAGCATTTTTATCTACCTAAAGATAGTCTGGGGGTCACCAATGAGGTAGATAGTAGTTCAGGACTGCTCTCTGGTTGGTGGCAGGATGGTTCAGTTCCGTGACAACAGCTGGGAAGAAACTGTCCCTGAATCTGGAGGTGTGCGTTTTTCACACTTCTGTTACCTCTTGCCTAATGGGAGAGGGGAGAAGAGGGAGTGGCCGGGGTGGGACTCGTGCTTGATTATGTGTTTGTATGTTCTCCCTGTGTTTTCTCCGGGTGCTCCGGTTTCCTCCCACACTCCGAAGACCAGCGGGGTTGTCGGTGAATTCGCTTCTGTAAATTGCCCCCCCCCCCCCCCCCCCAAGTGCATAGGACAATAATACGGGGCAATCGCTGGTCGGTGTGGACTTGGTCGGTTGAATCTCAAAACTAAGCAAACTCGAAACGTCACCTATTCCTTCGCTCCATAGACGCTGCCTCACCCGCTGAGATCCCACCAGCATTTTTGTCCACCTTCGATTTGTCCAGCATCTGCAGTTCTTTCTTAAACTAAACTAATATATCACTTTGCCACACAAGTGCGATTACCGCAGCTATTTCGGAGCGAGGCAATGCAAATAACCGACATTGGGAAGGGCAAAATAATCTTTCATGAGAAAATAATTGGATCTTCTTTTATTGGTGATCAATCAGTCTGACGTTCGATCAATTGCAAAAACAAAATGTTCGTCGTGGACTATTTCTGTGAGTGAAGGAGTCAACAGTTTATTTGCTGGATGTGTCAACATTTTTCTTTTGTTCCTTGATGGTTACACAAACTCCAGATTGTTTGATTGCCCGGGTCTAGGTTTTTCAGTCAACTCCTGAAGAGAAATGTGTACACTCTGGTGAGATTACACAAGAGGCTCTCGAGACAAGAGAGTGAGCACTTGTCGCGCGGAACAAAGGGACGGGGCAAAGAGCGGAGAGGTCGTATTTGGCGAACGTGAGGAAACGAGCAAGTTCTCCCTCTGACTCAGGCAACAAAAAGAGCCAAGAGGGGGGGTACAGAGAGAAATATAATCGGGGGTTTCATTCAAGAATGAGATAAGCATGCAGGTACAGCAGGCAGCGAAGAAAGCGAATGGCATGTTGGCCTTTATAACAAGAGGAGTCGAGTATAGGAGCAAAGAGGTCCTTCTGCTGTTGTACAGAGCCCTAGTGAGACCACACCTGGAGTATGTTCAAGAAGGAACTACTGATGCTGGAGAATCGAAGGTATACAAGATTGCTGGAGAAACTCAGCGGGTGCGGCAGCATCTATGGAGCGAAGGAAATAGGCAATGTTTCCCATCTTCACACTGAACTGGAGTATTGTGTGCAGTTTTGGTCTAATTTGAGGAAGGACATTCTTGCTATTGAGGGAGTGCAGCGTAGGTTTACAAGGTTAATTCCCGGGATGGCGGGACTGTCATATGCTGAGAGAATGGAGCAGCTGGGCTTGTACACTCTGGAGTTTAGAAGGATGAGAGGGTATCTTATTGAAACATATAAGATTGTTAAGGGTTTGGACACGCTAGAGGCAGGAAACATGTTCCCGATGTTGGGGGTGTCCAGAACCAGGGGCCACAGTTTAAGAATAAGGGGTAAGCCATTTAGAACGGAGACGAGGAAACACTTTTTCACACAGAGAGTGGTGAGTCTGTGGAATTCTCTGCCTCAGAGGGCGGTGGAGGCCGGTTCTCTGGATACTTTTTAAGACAGTGCTAGATAGGGCTCTTAAAGATAGCGGAGCCGAGGGATATGGGGAGAAGGCAGGAATGGGGTACTGATTGGGGATGATCAGCCATGATCACATTGAATGGTGGTGCTGGCTCGAAGGGCCCGAATGGCCTACTCCTGCATCTATTGTCTATTGTCTATTGTCTACAGGACACCAAAATGCCAGATTAACTCAGCAGGACAAGCAGCATCTCTGGAGAGAAGGAATGGGTAATGTTTCGGGTGTGAAGAAGGGTCTCGACCCCTAAAACGTCACACATTCCTTCGCTCCAGAGATGCTGCCTGTCCCGCTGAGTTACTCAGGAATTTTGTGTCTATCCTCGGTTTAAACCAGCGTCTGCAGTTCCTTCCAACACATAAAGTTTACAGTTGATGTGCGGAGCGGTGGTGGGAGCCTGGAACGTGCTGCCAGGGGTGGTGGTGGAGGCAGATACGATCGTGGTGTTTAAGAGGCTGTTAGATTGGCACATGGATATGCAGGGAATGGAGGGATATGGATCACGTGCAGGCAGAGGGGATTAGTTGAACTTAGCATCATGTTCGGCACGGCCATTGTTCAAGTTCAAGAGAGATTATTATCATGTGTCCCTGATAGGCCAATGAAATTCTTGCTTTGCTTCAGCACAACAGAACATAGTAGGCATTGACTACAAAACAGATCAGTGTGTCCATATCTATATTACTAAAACTCTGTTATTGACCGGTTTTGGCGATCTGTGCTGCGATTTCCAAGAGAACGCCGCCACCTACGGCCGTCATTTTTGGCCACCTCGCTCAGAGCCCCCCTCCGCCGTGTGTGTGCCGAGGATTTTTCCCGTCGATGAAATATGACATATGATATTAATGATTTTACAAAATTCTCCATTCTCTTTGCTGCCCCCGCTGGCTATACTATAAAACCAGGAAGTGGTGTGCCTCAATCAGTCTCTGCAAGTGGCGTGCCCCAATCAGAGCTCTGAATGACACTGACAAATGTCTACAGCACTGTTAGTACCCTTAATTTGGTATGAAAATGAAAATATGGTTAGAGGTAAAAAAGCACTGCCTGCAAATGGTTGTTTGGGTTTGGGTTGAAGTAAAAAGGCACTCTCTCTCCCCTCCCCCCCCCCCCCCCTCTCCCCACCCCCCCCCCCCCCCTCCCCCCCCCTCCCCCTCCCCCACCCCCCACCTCCCGCCCCCCCCCTCCCCCTCCTCCCCCCCCTCCTCCTCTCCCCCTCTCTCCTCTCCCCCCCCCCTCCTCCCCTCTCCTCTCCCCCATCTCCCCCCACTCTCCTCCACTCCTCCCCCCCTCTCCTCCTCTCCCCCTCCCCTCCTCTCCTCTCTCCCCCTTTCTTCCTCCCCCTCCTCCTCCTCCCCCCCCTCTCCCTCTCCCCCTCCCCTCCTCTCCCCCCTCTCCTCCTCTCCCCCTCTCCCCCTCCTCCTCTCTCCCCCCTCTCCCCCCTCTCCTCCTCTCCCCCTCTCCTCCCCCCTCTCTCTCCCTCTTTTTCTCCCCCTCCTCCCATCCCTCCCCTCCCCTAAACCCCCCTCCCCTCCCACCACCACCCCTACCCCCTTCCCTCCACCCTCCCTCCCGATCCCTGACCCCCCCTCCTCCTCTCCCCCCCTCCTCCTCTCTCCCCCTCTCTCCCCCCCCCTCTCCTCCTCTCCTCCCCCCCTCTCCCTCCCTCCCCCTCTCCTCCTCTCACCCTTTCTTCCTCCCCCTCTCCTCCTCTCCTTCTTCCCCCCCTCTCCTCCTCCCCCCCCTCTCCTCTCCCCCCCCTCTCTCTCCTCCTCCCCCCCTCTCCTCCTCTCGCCCCTCTCCTCCTCTCCCCCCCCTCCTCCTCTCCCCCATCTCCCCCCCTCTCCTCCATCTCCCCCCCTCTCCTCCTCTCCTCCCCCCTCTCCCTCCTCTCCCCCTCTCCTCTCCCCTCTTTTTCTCCCCCTCCTCCCATCCATCCCCTCCCCTAATATATACACACATGAATAAATAAACTGATAGTGCAAATAACAGAAAGTGGTTATTAATAATCAGAGTTTTGTCCGAGCCAGGTTTAATTGCCTGATGGCTGTGGGGAAGTAGCTATTCCTGAACCTGGTTGTTGCAGTCTTCAGGCTCCTGTACCTTCTACCTGAAGGTAGCGGGGAGATGAGTGTGTGGCCAGGATGGTGTGGGTCTTTGATGATACTGCCAACCTTTTTGAGGCAGCGACTGCGATAAATCCCCTCGATGGTAGGGAGGTCAGAGCCGATGATGGACTGGGCAGTGTTTACTACTTTTTGTAGTCTTTTCCGCTCCTGGCGCTCAAGTTGCCGAACCAAGCCATGATGCAACCGGTCAGCATGCTCTCTACTGTGCACCTGTAGAAGTTAGAGAGAGTCTTCCTTGACAATCCGACTCTCCGTAATCTTCTCAGGAGGTAGAGGCGCTGATGTGCTTTCTTTATAATTGCATCAGTGTTCTCGGACCAGGAAAGATCTTCAGAGATGTGCACGCCCAGGAATTTGAAGCTCTTGACCCTTTCAACCATCGACCTGTTGATATAAACGGGGCTGTGGGTCCCCATCCTACTCCTTCCAAAGTCCATTGTGGATTCTGTGCTGTCTGTTCTATATGCTGTCCCCTGTTCTAACTTAATGGATGAATGCACATTGTGCAGAGTTGAGTTCTACACATAGAGGTATAGTCATACAGTGTGGAAACAGGCCCTTCAGCCCAACTTGCCCATGCTGACCAACATGTTCCATCTACACTTGTCTCAGCTACCTGCATTCGACCCGTATCCCTCTAATGGGCCTGTCCCACTTAGGCGACTTTTTAGGCGACTGCAGGAGACTATGTGTTCGCCACATGTTCGCGGGTGGTTGCCGGGGAGTTGCCTTCATGGTCGTGAGGAGTTCCCGCATTCTGGGAACTAGTCGCGGCCTCATTATAGTCGCTGTGAATTTCTCAACGTGTTGAAAAATTAGCGGTGACCAGAATGAAGCCGCCATGGAGAGCAGCGGGAATTCTCGTGCTGTAGGTGGGTCACCAGGAGGTCCTAGTGGGTCGCCAGGTGGTCGAAGGTTCTCGTAGGTTCTCGTAGGTTGGAGCCGGTTCTGAACGGTGAATTTCATTGGCTCATTGGGGGAAAAAAAAGGTAAGCAGTAGTTTTCAGAACCAAGGATAACCGACCTGTAATGTTCAATGTCCGCCGAGCTTCACAGCCGTGTATCTCTGGCTTCTTAAAGGTTGTCTCCACTCCTTCTCCCCTCATCTCCTCCCCGCTCTCCCCGCCCCTCTCCCCTCCTCTTTTAAAGGATTACGTGACTCTTACGTACACTGTGCACTTTCACCGTCTTAATTACAGCGCCAACCTTCCTGCTCATTGCAGTGAGTGTCTGTATCACCTTGGCCTTGCACCGTGCGAATTTCACTCAGACAGCGGTTCCCCCGCTTGCCCTGTCCCCCGCCTGCAGAACGGGCTGGTGAAAGAAGCGGTGTGTGTGTGTGTGTGTGTGTGTGTGTGTGCGCGTGTGCGTGTGCGTGTGCGTGCGTGCGTGTGCGTGTGCATGTGTGTTCCACTCTGACACTCGCCGTTCCAGTCGCCGGTTGTTCAGGCGACTGTCGCCTGAAAAATTGCCTAAGTGGGTCAGGCCCATAAACCTCCAATGTTTCTTAAATGTTGCGATTGTACCTTCAACTAAGGGAGGTCAGTTCATAAGTGATAGGAGGAGAATTAGGCCACTCAGCCCATCAAGTCTATTCCGCCATTCAATCATGCCTGATGTATCTTTCCCTCCCAAACCCATTCTCCCCGTAACCCCGACATCCGTTCCACATGTTAATTCTCAGCTGATTCTTACCTAAATGGTACTCGCTGAGCACCTTCGCTCAGTCCGCCTGAACCAACCTGATCTCCCGGTTGCCAAACAATTTAATTCCCCTCCCCATTCCCACACTGACCTTTCTGTCCTGGGCCTCCTCCATTGTCAGAGTGAGGCCAAATACAAATTGGAGGAACAGCGCTTCATATTTCGCTTGGTGCAGCTTACACCCCTGTGGTATGACTTTTGATTTCTCCAACTTCAAGTAACCCTTGCTTTCCCTCTCCCCCTCTCCCCATCCCTCCTCCACCCAAGTTGCACCAGTTTCAAAGTCGTCTTGTTGAGTCTCATTGTCTGTAACTCATTTTCCCCTAGCCCCCAGCTAACAATGGCCTGTTTCCTTTATCATCGTTTTTTTTGCATATCTTTCATTCAGGACAAACAGACTCAGGAATAGCTGCTTCCCGAGAATTATATCTACCATAAATTCAAATCCACACATGCACTGACTACACCGCCCAACACGGACTTCCATCTGTATATATGTATATATGTATGTAGCGCCGTAGAATTTGTGCACCTATTCCACCCCCCCCCATCTCCCTTCTGTTTTGTTTTTCTGTTTCTTGTTTTTTGTGTAAAATTGTATGTATGCACTGAGTACGAGCAGCTTTCAGTTTCACTGTACATGTATAGTGACAATAAATGGCATATCATATCATTTCTTCTGTATCTCACTCCATCACCGTTTATATCTCTTGTTTCCCTCTCCCCCGACTCTCACTCTCAAGAAGGGTCTCGACGGGGAATGTTAACGATTCTTTTTAGAGTCGTAGAATCATAGAGTGATACAGCGTGGAAACAGACCCTTTGGCCCAGCTTGTCCACACCGGCCAACATGTCCCAGCTACACTAGTCCCACATGCCAGCATTTGGCCCATATCCCTCCAAACCTGTCCTATCCATGTACCTGTCTAACGGCTGATTAAACGTTGGGATAGTCCCAGCCTCAACTACCTCCTCCAGCAGCTCGTTCCGTACACCCACCACCCTTTGTGTGAAAAAGTTACCCCTCAGGTTCCTATCAAATCTTTTCCCCTTCACCTTGCACCTATGTCCTCTGGTCCTCGATTCCCCTACTCTGGGCAAGAGACTGTGCATCTACCCGATCTATTCCTCTCATGATTTTATACACCTCTATAAGATCACCCCTCATCCTCCGGCACTCCGTAGAATAGAGACCCAGCCTGCTCAACCCCTCCCTATAGCTCACGCCCTCTAGTCCTGGCAACATCCTCGTAAATCTTTTCTCAACCCTTTCCAGCTTGACAGCATCTTTCCTATAACATGGTGCCCAGAACTGAACACAATATTCTAAATGCAGTCTCCCAACATGACCTCCCAACTTCTATACGCCATAACTCCATAGCTCCGGATTCAGTCATAAGGTCATAAAGTCACAAGTGATAGATGTAGAATTAGGCCATTTCGGCCCATCAAGTCTACTCCATCATTCTATCATGGGCGATCTATCTCTCCCTCCTAACCCCATTCTCCTGCCTTATCCCCATAACCTCTGACGCTCCTGTACAAATCAAGAATCTTGATATCTTAAAAATATCCACTAACTTGGCCTTCGCATCTGTCTGTGGCAATGAAATCCACAGATTCACCACTTCCTGACTAAAGAAATTCCTCCTCCTTCCTAGAATGTCCTTTAATTCTGAGGCTGTGACCTCAGGTCCTAGACTCTCCCACTAGTGGAAACATCCTCTCTGCATCCACTCTCTCCAAGCCTTTCACTATTCTGTATGGTTCAATGAGGTCCCCCCTCATTCTTCTAAACTCCAGCGTGTGCAGGCCCCGTCTTGCCGCAGGGCGTTGGCCGATTGCAAGGTAGACACAGATTGCTGGAGGAACTCAGGGGGGACAGGCAGCAACTCTGAACGGACTTTCGAAAACCATTACACATGGCAATTAGATAGCCAGCATCATTTGTTCTCTCCTAAAGCTGGTCGATTGCAGTCAAGTAATTTGCAGTTCTATTTACATCAGCACTATCAGAAGAGTTTAGAAGGATGAGGGGGATCTTATTGAAACATATAACACTATAAAAGGACTGGACAAGCTAGATGCAAGAAAAATGTTCCCAATGTTGGGCGAGTCCAGAACCTGGGGCCACAGTCTTAGAATAATGGGGAGGCCATTTAAGACTGAGGTGAGAAAAAACTTTTTCACCGAGAGAGTTGTGAATTTGTGGAATTCCCTGCCACAGAGGGCAGTGGAGGCCAAGTCACTGGATGGATTTAAGAGAGAGTTAGAGCTCTAGGGGCTAGTGGAATCAAGGGATATGGGGAGAAGGCATTGATCACAATGAATGGCGGTGCTGGCTCGAAGGGCTGAAAGGCCTCCTTCTGCACCTATTTTCAATGTTTCTATGATTCTATGTTAAGCACAATAATGTTACGTTACGTTCAATGTGAGACTTTCCAGTCTCCAATTTAGATGTGAGATTATTGAATTAGTGCCTAAATATTGTAACAGGATGTGTACAAAAGACAAGACCAAGAACTTGAGACAACGATTCAATAGACAACAGACAATAGACAATAGACAATAGGTGCAGGAGTAGGCCATTCGTCCCTTCAAGACAGCTCCGCCATTCAATGTGATCATGGCTGATCATCCCCAATCAGTACCCCGTTCCTGCCTTCTCCCCATATCCCTGACTCCACTATCTTGAAGAGCTCTATCCAGCTCTCTCTTGAAAGTATCCAGAGAACCGGACTCCACCTGAGGCAAAGAATTCCATAGACTCACAACTCTCTGTATGAAAAAGTGTTTCCTCGTTTCCGTACTAAATGGCTTACCCCTTATTCTTAAACTGTGGCCCGTGGTTCTCGACTCCCCCAACATCGGGAACATGTTTCCTGCCTCTAGCGTAACCAAACACTTAATTATCTCACATGTTTCAATGAGATCCCCTCTCATCCTTCTAAACTCCAGAGTGTACAAGCTCAGCCGCTCCATTCTCTCAGCATATGACAGTCCCGCCATCCTGGGAATTCAACTCAAGAATTGAGGCAACACATTCATCTATGTTTCTCGTCTATCGGGGAGGTTGCGTGGTGACCTGATAGAAGAATATAAAATTATAAGAGGCATAAATAGGACGGCACGGTGGCACAGTGGTAGAGTTGCTGCCTCACAGCGCCAGAGACCCGGGTTCGATCCCGACTACGGGTGCTGGCTGTACGGTGTTTGTACCTTCTCCCCGTGACCTGCGTGGGTTTTCTCCGAGATCTTTGGTTTCCCCCCACACTCCAAAGACGTGCAGGTTTGTAGGTTAATTGGCTCGTTGTAAATGTAAAATTGTCCCCAAGTGTAGGATAGTGTGTGGGATAGTGTTAGTGTGCGGGGATGGCTGGTCGGCATTGACTGGGTGGGCCGATGGGGCCTGTTTCCGCACTGTATCTCTAAACTAGGTGGAAAAGAGCAGGCGGGAATAACTATAACAATTACCAGAGGGCATAGTTTTAACGTGAAAGGGCGAAAGATAACCAAGATGTGCGGACTAGATTTCTTTACACAGCGGGCGGTGGGTGCCTGGAACGCGCTGCCAGGGGTGGTGGTGGAGGCAGATGCGCTAGTGACGTTTAGATAGGCAGGTGGATATGCAGGGAATGGAGGGATATGGATCACGTGCAGGCAGAGGAGATTAGTTTAACTTGTTCAGTATGGACATTGTGGTCTGAATGGCCAGCTCCTGCGCTCTAATTCCGCTGTGTGGGGGGTGGGGGGGGGGGGGGGGGGGGGGGGGGGGGGGGGGGTATTCATGTTAAACTCTCTCGTGTGTTGTGTGCTTTTTATTTATATGGCAGTATGGTAACTCAAATCTCACTGCACCAATTGGTGCATGTGACTTGAAAGTATAAAGTATTTCCGGTGGGCGGCGCGACTCTCGTCAGCAGCGGCCTCTGCAGCCCGTCCGCGTTTTATTATTTTCTGTCTATGTTTCTATGTCGTTTTTGTTATTTTTTGATGGGGTGTGTGTGTGGGGGGGTGGGGGTGGGGTGGGAGGGAGGGGGAAACTTTTAAATCTCTCCCTGCACTGGAGACCCGACCTTTTCTCGTCAGGTCTCCGTTATCGTTGGGGCTGCAACGAGGAGCGGCCTCCAACAGGAAGAGACCGGGGATTCTCGTGCCGACTCACCTCACCGTCACCGTCGCGGGGCTGGCCGAGTCCGGAGCAGGTGGAGCGGTGGAGGAGCGCTGCTGCTGCTGCTGCTGCGGCCCGACCGGAGATTCGGAGGCTGCAACTGCGGGTCTGCGGACGGCGGCACCGGGAGCCCGCGGGTCCCTGGAGGGAGACCGCTTTTCAGGGCTCTCGCAACGGCGACTTCCCCCGCCCGAGTTGCGGGGTCGAAGAGCTCCTGGAGCGGGGCCTGACATCACCGCCCCGCGCGGCTTGGAATGGCCGCGGGACTCTGCGAGCGCACGCCGGGGGCTCTAACATCAAGACCCGGTGTGCGACCTTGCATCACCCGGCGTGGCTTTAATGGCCGCGGGACAATCGCCATCGCCAGCCGGGGGCTTTGACTTTGACTCTGACATCGGGGGGAGGAGAGTGCAGTGGAGAGATAAGTTTTTTTGGCCTTCCATCACAGCGATGTGATGGATGTTTATGTAAATTATGTTGTGTCTTGGGTCTATTTGTTTGTAATGTATGGCTGCAGAAACGGCATTTCGTTTGGACCTCAAGGGGTCCAAATGACAATTAAATGTATCTTGTATCTCTTGTATCTTGTAAAGTGTAACGTATCCTTTATTGTCATTCAAACTTTTGGTTTGAACAAAAGTACGTACCTTGCAGTCATGACAGAGAATAAAATAACAGAACACACACTTAACACAGTTTAACATCCAACACAGTGATTCTACCAGGCACCTCCTCACTGTGATGGAAGGCAAATGTCTTAAAGTCCTTGTCTCTTCCCTCATTGTTCTCCCTCTGCGTTGAGGCGATCCAGGCTTCCGATGTTGTGACCCCGCCGGGTGATGGTAAGTCCCGCGGCCGAATCTGAGCTCCGCGAACGGGCCGGTTCAAACACCGCGGCCCGGGGCGGGCGAAGCTGCCACCCTCCAGTCCAGCGGGCGAAGCTGTCGTTGCGGGAGCTCCGGAGAATCGGTCACCAACCTGGGACCTGCAAGCTCCCGATGTTGTCGTCCACTGGGCCCGCGGCTGAAGCCTCCGAGGCTCCGAAGTCGGGCCGCCACCACAGCCCCGAAGTCGGCCAGCTTTGCGATGGTAAGTCCTGGCTTTGCCTCCAGAGTCTCGAGGTCGGTCCCAGTTGGAGGCCGCCAGCTCCGCCATTAGGCCTCAGCGCAGATGGAGACGGAGACGGATATATGACAAAGAAAAGGGTGCATCCCCCCGAAGGAAGAGAATAAAACAAGTTTCTCCTGCCCCCCACACATACCCAACTAAAAATAAACAAAAACATACGTCCAACAAGACAAAATTTAAAAAAAAAAGGAAAAGACAGACAGACTGCAGCGCTGCCGCCAATTCTGGATGTTGAACTTGAACTTATCATTTTTTTCAGTATTGTGTGTTCAGTTTAGAGATACAGAATGGAAACAGGCCCTTCGGCCCATCGAATCTATGCCAACCATCGTTCACCCGTTCACATTAGTTCCATGTTACTCCACTCTCTTCACACTAGGGGCAATTTACAGATGGCCAATTCATCATCGGCGATCACTCAAAACCAGAGTGACTCTCCTCTCATGGAGGACGCCTGTGCGTGACTTTGTTTAACGTGGGGAGACTGGTGCACAGACAGCCACCCCACGGTCCTTGACAGATCTGGGTCAGGATCCAGTGGCATGGAGTCCAAGACGACCGGAGACCCTAACCTGCTGCAGCCTTCATCCGCCTTCCCAGCCGTTGTGACGCTCCACTAAGGTCAGCCATCGTCCTCCGCCTGTTCCACCGTTGAGGTGTTGGTTGGATTGCTCTTTGTCAGAGACCTCCCCCTTGACCTTACCGCCATGGGTGGCCCTACCAGGAGCGTAGCTCCAGACGGCATCGCTCTCAGGATCTCAGGTCCACACAAGCTTCTCCACCACGACAAGGTGACAATCCACGGAGAGGGGACAATTAACCTACAAACCCGCACGTCTTTGGGATTTGGGAGGAAAACAGAGCACCCAGAGGAAACCCACGCGGTCACAGGGAGAACGTGCAAACTCCACACAGACAGCACCCAAATTCAGGATTAAACCCAGGTCTCTGGCACTGTAAGGCACTCTACACCCTGAATGTTATATAGATCAGTGGATATTTTTAAGGTAGAGGTAGATAGATTCTTGATTAGTACGGGTGTCAGGAGTTATGGGGAGCAGGCAGGAGAATGGGGTTGAGAGGGAGAGATAGATCAGCCATGATTGAAGCCATGAGTAGACTTGATGGGCCGAATGGCCTAATTATGTTCCTACCACTTATGAACTTAACGTATATACAGGATTGCAGTCTGTTGAAGGGACCTGACATGAAACGTCACCTATCCATGTCCCCCAGAGATGCTCCTGACCCAATCAGCACTTTATCTTTTGCTAATAGATTATCTTGTGTCAGAGTCATGCAGCATTGAATCAGGCCCTTCTGTCCAACTCATTCATGCCGACTAAGATGTCCCTGCAGTGGTCTATTCCCACAGTTGTCTCATATCCCGCTAAACCGTTCTCATCCACATGCCTGTATGAATGTTGTGATAGTACCTGCATCAACTACCTCCTCTGGTAGCTCGCCCCTCTGTGTGATAAAGTTCTGGGTCTGTCCCACTAAAGGGCCTGTCTCACGAGCATGTGACTCCATGCGGCAAGCGCAACCTAACGTGGTCGCTTGAGCCGTACGGCCTCACGGGGCCGGTCCCACTTCGATCGCCGGAGCCGTATGGAGTTGTGCGGAGCTGGTCCCGACATCGCGCGGGGCTCCGAAAAACTGACACTGTCCAAAAATTCCACGCGGCAACGGCGTGCCGGCCCGCAGCCGCCTTGAGGCCGTACGCAGCGCCTCAACGGTTGTGCGCAGCATCTCGACGCCGTACGCAGCTTCTTGATGCCGTACGTCACGCGCAAACTTCCCGCGGACTTCGCTTGAACTTCGCTCGGACTCACTCGACCTCCGCGCAGCCCCCCGCTTCCGGTTTGGTCACGCTCGCTGCATACAGGCGCATGCTGGTGGGACCGGCCCTGTACGGGGATCACTCAGCCACCGCTTACGGTTTGGTTGCGCTTGCCGCGTGCAGGTCGCATGCTCATGGGACCGGCCCTTTAGGCTATTTTTAGGCGACTGTCATATCGTCGAAAAACCGGCAACTGGATCCCCACTTCGACATAAAATTTGAAATAGAATCAATAGAATCATTGAAAAAGACCACTAGGGGCGCCGGGGAGATGGCAGCCCTGCTGGCAGTCTGTTCATTTTTTTCTTTCTTTTTGTTATTTTTAGTTTTGTTAAAAGTTTTGTTTTAATGTTCACCCGGTTTGTTTTATGTGGGAAACTTTTTTTCAGGTTCCTACCTTCCCAGAGGTGTGATCAATTTTCGGATCACATTCTCCGGGCTCAGCCGCTGGACTGTCGTGAGCCCCACGGGCGTGAACTTAACATCGGGGCGGATCCCTTGCCTGGGATCGCTCCCACCGCGACCAATAATGTCCTTCCTCAGATTTGGAGACCACACCTGGAGTATTGCGTACAGTTTTGGTCTCCAAATCTGAGGAAGGACATTATTGCCATAGAGGGAGCGCAGAGACGGTTCACCAGACTGATTCCTGGGATGTCAGGACTGTCTTATGAGGAAAGACTGGATAGACTTGGTTTATACTCTCTAGAATTTAGGAGATTGAGGGGGGATCTTATAGAAACTTACAAAATTCTTAAGGGGTTGGAC